>NC_058081.1:591524917-591768748 GCF_014858855.1 Bufo gargarizans
CGAGAACAGCTCGGCACACGTTTCACTTCCTCGGCTTTGTCAGGAGGTTGGACATGTGGACATGCCCATATGGTTATGTTGATGAGGTTATGTGGTGTTAATATTTTTATGCCATTTTGTCTAGTAGTACAGACCTGTAGCTGTCATACACTCTATGCTCTTACAAATGGCAGCAGATTAAGCAGGCAGATCCATGTAAACCTTAGCCTGTAGTATTATTTACTGAGTGTAACGGATCTCCTGGCACCCCGACCGGGTACCTCCGTTGATAGATGCTCCCAGTGCCTCCCGAGGACTCCAAGCACTCCACTTGACACCGATACCACCACAGGAAGCAGGAACAGCTCTTACAAGAGCTAGGAGTAATAGCCGGGGGGGTATACACGTATAGCAATCCCCACACACATGAGACGAGGCTCTATGTTGAATGTAAAAACAGGAACACTTTATTGGGGGCTACCCGCCCGTATTTATGCAGGTCCCCTTCTGGTGGACACTCCCCTAGGGGACCAGATGGAAGACTGTGACACAGGACAGATATGCAGTAATTCAGGATACACAGACACAATACATCCCCACAATGCATCATGGTTTCCTCCTCTCTGCCCTGGAGACACCCGAGGAGCAATTCAATTATCTCTCAGGACAAAGGGAAATCGCCAATACACATGTGGGGACAACAGGACAGACATCACCATTTAAACATACAATGTCACAACCCTTACAGTAAACACAGACATTTAACATATCCCCAGATAGCTCAAGTCTGAGTGCATATTATTAGGTAAATGGCACTCAGACTACACAAATACAATAAAATCGACATGGAGCCAAAGTCTTCAATTTCACGAACAGGCTCCATGGCATAGCTATCTGGGTACCCTCACATAACATACAATACAATTCCAAAGACAGATGGTTCTGTCACACACCTCAAAACCCCACATATCCCCATAATGTATACATCCATGGATAGCTCTGATCTGGGTGAACAACATATCCAAAAATCACCCAGATCCGAGCAAGGTCTGTCTTCTCCTTCAAAGTTAGTATGGGCCATAATCCTGGGGCAAGAGGCTGGCAAACGGGCCCCTCCAAAACCCAGTGGCGAGGTTGGTTTCGCCACACTGAGTGTCACTCGAAGTTACCTGGACAGATGCTTTTAGTAAGGATTATAGATTGTATATAATATTGTATATAATTGCATATAATTTGTAGTTTCAGTCTAGATGTAAAATATGCATTATTGAAGGGGTAGTCCCATTACAAAAACCTATCCCCTGTTCACAGACACTCATCTCCTATCTTGTGGATAGGAGATAAGTTGTTTTACTTGGAGAACCAATTTGATGTAGATACTATCAGCCGATACTGGTCTTGTGGTCCCAAACTGACCTTCTGATATGATGTGGTCTGCTAATAGTTCTGAAGTTTAGTTACCCAGCTTGAGTTCACGACAGAGACACATACAAGATGTGTTCCTCGTAATGCCCTTCTTTATTATAATGAGCAGTGCACGTATTTATACACCCAAAAAGCAGTAAAAGTGTCCTAGTGGAGACAAGCTTTCAGTTACTATGTTTAGTTTTGAGATAAGAAAATGAATGATCACTATTGGGGGGGGGGGGGGACCAGGGGCCCACCGTGGAATTTGTACTCCTACCTTCCAACGATAAATCCCCCTCCTATTTAAGTGCAGGTTATACATAGATATAAAATGAATATATTTACAAAATGGCCGCCTTTATGCTTTCCCTCACAGTCTTAATACAGATTTCCTGCTTTTTTCAGAGTTATAGACAGTGGTATGAAAAACTTCAAGGCATTCTTTCGATGGCTGTATGTAGGTAAGAAGGATAATAGGTTTTTCCTACAGGGATGACACAGTGGAGCATAACAGAGGAGCACTTTGACTACTTTCACTACAGTTTGACGTAGACATTTAAGAATTGCATGTTCATTTTAGAAACTGACTTATAAAATATAAGGACAAATTATAGTCTCAATAAAAAAATATTGAATTGACTTTCTAGCCATGTTGCGGATGTCAGAAGATCATGTTCCTCCTGAGTTGAATAAGGTAAGATGTCACTTTTAATGTTCAACTGAACCTAAATATCTCTTAGACATGTAATGACTGGTGTGTGTATAGACTGAGTAACTTTCTTTTATTATATGCTTACTTGCTTTGTGTTTAGATGACTCAGAACGAAATCACTTTTGTGGCAGATTTTATAACAGAACATTTCGATGAGGTAAGTCTCGATGATATACACCGCGTTCCAAATTATTACGCACATTTAATTTAAGTGTCATAAAGATGTAATTTTTTTGTTTTTCAATGAAACTCATGGATGATATTGTGTCTCAGGGCTCTTTGCATCACTGAAATAAATCTCAAACACCTGATAATTAGTTTGCCAGGTGAGGAAAACTACTTAAAGGGGTTGTCTAATGAAAAATATTCTTCGGTTTTCAAACCAGCACATGGACCTGAATACTTTTGTAATTGCATGTAAAAAATTTAGCATAGCCATCCTGCTGTTTGTTCTTTTTCTTATTTCTTTGTCCTGCTCACTGAGAAGGCCGCACATGCTCAGTTCCATCCTTCATCTGCCTCCTGAGCTGTGATAGGGAGAGCATAGACACGCCCCCTGAGCTGCAGCAGAAAAGACACGTCCCCTGAGCTGTCAGCTTGATATAAATCTAGCAGAGCAATGAATGTGGAGATCTCTGGATCCATGTGAGGTACAGGGCTGGTTCTAGCTTTGTTAGAAAGAGATGGTCGTGTACTGTATGATATCTGATTTTCATTTTTTTACATCAATCTTGAGATAACCCCTTTAAGAAGGACACATTCCACATTATTAAGCAGGCCACCATTTTCAAGCAATATGAGAAATAAAAAGGATCTCTCTGCTGCCGAAAAGCGTCTAATAGTGCAATGCTTTAGACAAGGTATAAAAACTTTAGATATTTCACAAAAAATTAAGTGTGATCATCGTACTGTGAAGAGATTTGTGGCTGATTCAGAGCACAGACGGGTTCGTGCAGATAAAGGCATAATGAGGAAGGTTTCTGCCAGACAAATTCATCAGATTAAGACAGCAGCTGCTAAAATGCTATTACAAAACAGGTATTTCAGCTGCTGGTGCCTCTTGAGTCCCGCGAACCTCAAGGTGTAGGATCCTAGAGAGGCTTGCAGTTCTGCATAATCCTACAATTCAGCCACCCCTTACCACAAGCAGAAACTGTTGCAGTGGGCCCAGACATACATGAAGACTCATTTTCAAACAGTCTTGTTCACTGATGAGTGCCGTGCAACCCTGGATGGTCCAGATGGATGGGGCCGTGGATGGCCACAATATCCCAACAAGGCTGCGACGTCAGCTAGAAAGTGGCGGACTCATGTTTTGGTGAGAGAGCTGGTAGGCTCCTTTAGGGTCCCTGAAGGTGTGAAAATGACCTTGGCAAAGTATATAGTTTCTGATTGACCACTTTCTTCCATGGTACAAAGAGAAGAACAGTGCCTTCCGTAGCAAATTCACCTTCATGCTGACAATGACAATCTCATGCTGCAAAGAAGACCTCTTGAGTCATTGGCTGCTATGGGCATAAAAGGAGAGAAACTCTTGGTGTGGCCTCCATCTTGCCCTAACCTCAACCCTATTGAGAACCTTTGGCTTAGGCCTCTTTCACACTACCGTATGGCTATTTCTTTTTTTAAATCAAGATAGTTTTTATTGAAAAAGTAAAACAACCGTATGGCTATTTCAGTGTTTTGCAGTCCGTTTTTCACTGATCCGTTGTTCAGTTTTTTTGTTTCCGTTGTGTTTCCGTTTTTCCATTCCGTTTTTCCGTATTGCATATACAGTAATTACATAGAACAAATTGGGCTGGGCATAACATTTTCAATAGATGGTTCCGCCCAAAAACTGAACGGATACGGAAGATATACGGATGCATTTCCGTATGCATTCCATTTTTTTTGCGGACCCTTTAACTTTAATGGAGCCACGGAACGTGATTTGCGGCCAAATATAGGACATGTTCTATCTTTGCACAGAACGGAAACGGAATACATACGGAAAAACGTATGCCAACTGATGGCATTTGTAAAAAAAAAAAGTCTTAAAAATGCCTGATCAGCGACCTCCAGACTTTGTCCTGGTTTGGTCGGAAGAATTTGGTCGGAAGAATTTAGTCACCTCTATTCCTAGACTTAACTATCTACAACAAGTACTTCCTATCCCAATACCCTAACAAAAATTGTCTGCAGATATATATGGAAGCAGAAAAGCCCAAGATTAGCGACAACTACCCTCCAGAGACATTGGGAGTATAGGCCTGCCCAACCCCCAGCTTTATAACCGAGCTATTCACTTAGCCAGAGCGCTGGATTGGTTTCGCAAACCAACACATAAATCCTGGGTCGAAATGGAATCCTCAACCTTCCAACTCTGACTTAGGACACTATTGATAGGAGATACAGGTCGCTCCAATATCCCCTCCAGTTCCAACCCTGTTATAAACTCTACGCTTAAAGTATGGAGATGGTTTCAGGATTCTAGTTGGTGTTTTCCTCTTCCATCCCCTCTGATTCAAGTGAGAGATTTAATAGATGTAGCCCCATTAGAACTAAAACAAAGTCTCCCACAGTCGCTTAAAATGTCCCAAATCCCCATTCTAGCATTTTTCGATGCAGAAGGGAAATTGGTAAATAGAAAATAAATTGCCACTCTGCTTTCCCTTCCCTAACTTCTTTCCTTCATACCTATATAGCCAAACATGTCCCTCTCCAAGCCCGTCTCAGACCTATCACGTGGTTCGAGGGATGGATCTGCAGCCAATCCACTCAAAAAAACCAATCTCGCAAATGTACAAGAAACGTAATATACCTATCATGATGCCAAAACCTGCTTTTATAGGCTTATGGGAAAGGGATTTGAAAACCTCCTTCTCGCCACCAGACCTAACTAAGCTTTTCACTTCCCCACACAAATTATCACGCTGTGTCCTCATACAGGAAAACGGATACTAACAAGGTGGTACAAAACACCTGATGTTACATCCAAATATGTCTGCTCAAATCTAGATAGGTGCTGGAGGTGTGGTGAGGTAAGGGGTACCTTTCTCCACATTTGGTGGTTATGCCCCCCAATATCACTCTGGTGGGAAGAAATTTTAAAAAAGTGCAATAAAATATGCAAAACTTCAATTCCTTTTTCTCCACTATTAGCCCTATTGAACCTGCCACCTTCAGATTTAGCTTCTAACATTCCTCCACTATTCCACATCCTTCTCATGGCCGCCCGCCTTCTCATCCCACGTTTTTGGTTAACAACTGGACTTCCCTCACATGGAAGGAAAAGGTTGATGCTATATATAGATATAGTTAGCTGCAGCTGAGGCACGCAATTCACAAGTCTTCAGAGCCAGATGGAGTGGTTGGGTAATCCATAGAAATACCAACCTTAAGGACACTCTCCTTGTTAGATAGCATGGGGATATGCCTGATCAGTTCTTTTCCGGTATAGAGCCCCTGTGACGGAACTCTATGCCGGAAAAGAAAAACGCTAATGTGAAAGTACCCTTATCCTCAAGAAAAAGATCTATGAGGGTGGGAGGCAGTTCATATCAAAGCAGCTCTAGGAGGCTATTCTGACCCCTGCAAAGAAATTCAAACAGAAAGTCTCTAAAAACTCACAAGTTCAATGGATGCAAGAATTCTGAATGTGATATCAAAGGCGGGGTTCTATGGTATCATGTAACTTGGCCTGGTAAGATGTTTTTGATTGAAATGGCTTTTGATTTCAGTAAGTGTGACGTCTTAATGCAACAAATGACCATTTTCAGTTAATTACAATAACAGTGGTGGGCTAGCACTCAAAACATCATGGAGCTCACAATGTAGATAAGCTATCAATATTTAATGCTGCGACAATGGATAAACTAATACACACAATAAAATACAATGCAATACCAAAAATCGCGATTAATATGGCACAATAACAATAAAATCGTACCAAAAATAATCGTTAAAAAATCGTAGAAATAATCGCATTGAGGTTTCGGAAGCAAGGAGATCGAAGTATTGTCCTTATTTACGCATCTGATGTTTCCATTAATTTCGTGACAACCTATATATAGCAGCTGATTCGATAATGGCCTATATGTTTCGGCTCACGCAAACTATGATCTAGCGTTGCGATTTTTGTTCGAATTATCTCAGAACCGTAGGCTAGAAGGATTCATGGTCGCCATAAAGTGTCAACGTGCGGGTAATAAAATCTTGCTCACTGAGCACTCACCCCACCTAACATGCGGTCTTCACGCTGGCTGGTGTGCACAAACTTGGAGCAGGTCAATGACCTGTGATGAGATCCGGCTGGCGTGTAGTTGTTCAAACCGCTTTGTGTGTTGCTCCGTATGTAATTCCCGCAAAAACTTAGATGTGAAATCACGGGCCGAATTTCTTCTCGCGCAATATTCGAGTATAGCTGAAAGATCGTTTCATAAATCGCTTGACTCGTTCATAGTTTTTTCAATCGCATGGCCATGCTAAATGGAGTCTTTTAAAGCATCAGTATATCCCCAGACGCGTTTTGAGGTCTTGCTGACCTCCTCCTCAGTGGTTATTCATGGGTTTTAGCACCTATCCAGAGTCATAGGGGGTGAGCCACCCTATTAGTCTAATCCATTTTCAGTTAGTAACATAGTTTGTAAGGCCGAAAAAAAAGACATCTGTCAATCCAGTTCGGCCTGTTATCTTGCAAGTTGATCCAGAGAGAGGCAAAAAAAAAAACTGTGAGGTAGAAGCCAATTTTCTCAAATTATGGGGGGGAAAAAAAATTCCTTCCCTACTCCAATCAGGCAATCAGAATGACTCCCTGGATCAACGACCCCTCTCTAGTAGCTATAGCCTGTAATATTATTACACTCCAGGAATACATCCAGGCCCCTCTTGAATTCCTTTATTGTACTCACCATCACCACCTCCTCAGGCAGAGAGTTCCATAGTCTCACTGCTCTTACCGTAAAGAATCCTTTTCTATGTTTGTGTAGAAACCTTCTTTCCTCCAGACGCAGAGGATGTCCCCTCGTCATAGTCCTGATATATTTATACATAGTTATTAGATCTCCCCTCAGTCGTCTTTTTTTCTAAAGTGAATAACCCTAATGTTGATAATTTTTCAGGGTACTGTAGTCCACCCATTCCAGTTATTACTTTAGTTGCCCCCCTCTGAACCCTCTTCAGCTCTGCTATGTCTGTCTTGTTCACAAGAGCCCAGAACTGTACACAGTACTCCATGTGTGGTCTGACTAGTTATTTTTAAAGTGGTAGGACTATGTTCTCATCACGGGCATCTATGCCCCTTTTGATGCCACCCATTATCTTATTGGCCTTGGCAGCAGCTGCCTGACACTGGTTTTTGGAGCTTAGTTTGCTGTTCACTAAAATCCCTAGGTCCTTTTCCATGTCAGTGTTACCGAGTGTTTTACCATTTAGTATGTACGAGTGATTTGTATTATTCCTTCCCATGTGCATAACCTTACAATTGTCAGTGTTAAACCTCATCTGCCACTTCTCTGCCCGAGCCTTTAATCTATCCAGATCCATCTGTAGCAGTGTACTGTCCTCTGTAGTATATATGCAGTATACTGTCCTCTGTAGTATACAGTATACTGTCCTCTTCCGTGTCAGTTACTTTACACAGTTGGGTGTCATCTGCAAAAAATTATATTTTACTGTGCAAGCCTTCTACAAGATCATTAATAAATATATTGAAGAGAATAGGGCCCAATACTGTCCCCTGAGGTACCCCACTAGTGACAGTGACCCAATCTGAGTATGTACCATTAATCACCACCCTCTGTTTTCTATCACTGAGCCAGTTACTTACCCACATACAGATGTTTTCTCCCAGTCTGAGCATTCTCATTTTCTATACTAACCTTTTATGTGCTCCAAATGCTTTGGAGAAGTCCAGATATACGACATCCATTGATTCGCCGCTGTCAAGTCTAGAACTTACCTCCTAATAGAAACTGATTAAATTAGTTTGACATGACCGATCCCTCATGAAGCCATGCTGATATGGCGTTATTTGCTTATTTTTATTGACTTACTCCAAGACCAAGATAGCATCTCTTAGAAAACCTTCAAACAGTTTTCCCACGACAGATGTTAAACTTACCGGCCTATAGTTTCCAGGCTCTGTTTTTGGACCCTTTTTGAATATTGGCACTACATTTGCTTTGCGCCACTCCTGTGGAACACTCCCTATCAGTATAGAGTCCGTAAATATCAGAAATAAGGGTCCGGCTATGACATTACTTAATTCTCTTAGGATACGGGGGTGTATGCCATCTGGCCCTGGCGATTTGTCGATTTTAATCTTTTTAAGACGCCGCTATTCTTCTTCCTGGGTCAGACAGGGCACTTTTCATGGTGAATTTACTTTTACATTCTGCATTTCATCTGACAGTTTATTTTCTTCAGTGAATACAGTGGAGAAAAAAATATTTAATAGCTTTGCTTTCTCCTCATCGCTCTCTGCAACTCCCCCCTCATCACTCTGTAAAGGGCCAATACCTTCAGATTTATACTTTTTACCATTTATATAATTGAAGAACATTTTAGGGTTAGTTTTACTTTCTTTGGCACTTAATCTCTCGATCTCTAGTTTGGCTGCTTTTATTTGTTTTTTTACATATTCTATTTTTTTCCTTACAGTTTTTCAGTGCTTCCTCACTACCCCACTGTTTTAGTGATTTTTAAATGCTTTATTTTTGTCATGTATTGCTTTTCTTTACAGTTCTATTTATCCACATTGTTTTTTTTTCTTGTTCCTTAACCTTTTATTCCCATAATGTACCTCTCACAATTAGATTTTTGGATGCTTTTAAAAATATCCCATTTTGTGGCTGTATTTTTATTTTTGAGGACTTTGTCCCAGTTAGTTAGGCCTATGGCCTCTCTTAGTTTGCTAAATTTTGCCTTTTTGAAGTTTGGTATTTTTGTTCCTCCCTGAAGAAACGCTCTTTTGGATGACAATTGGAAGGTTATTACTTTATGGTCACTATTTCCCAGGTGTCCCCCAACCTGCACGTCTGTTGTTCGGTCAGGCCTATTGGTTAATACTAAGTCCAGTGTGGCCGTCCCTCTAGTCGGGTCCTGAACCAGTTGGGAAAGGTAATTGTCTTTGGTTATTGCCAAGAACCTGTTTCCTTTATGAGATGTACAGGTTTCAGTTTCCCAGTCTATATTTGGGTAGTTGAAGTCTCCCATAATAACGACCTCATTATGATTTGCTGCCTTGTCTATCTCGTTAAGGGTCCATTCAGACGTCCGTAGTGTTTTAAGGACGCTCCACCTACCTCTAACTTTGTCATTGGTTCCAATATGGACCATGACCGCTGGGTCTTCTCCAGCCCCTCCCAGTAATCTGTCAACCCAATCCGCGATGTGTCGAGCTTGAGCGCCAGGAAGACAACACACTGTTCAGCGTCACGGTCTTTGTGACAGATCGCCCTATTTGTACCCCTAATAATTGAGTCTCCCACTACCAGCACATGCCTGGCCTGCCCTGATCTTCTGGTCCCCTGCTTACTGGAGCCGACATTCCCCTGACTGGCAAAGGAACTGTCCGGCTGCAGCAGTGCTCTCCCTGAACTGACATCCCCCTCATCTGCCAACCGTGCAAACTTGTTGGGGTGTGTCAGATCAGGGCTAGCCTCTCTGGCACTCTTCCCTCTACCCCGCTTTTTAACTGTTACCCAGCTAGCTACCTCACTTTCCTCCACCTCCTCGCTGCCACCCTCCCCCACATCTGCTCCATAGAGTTCTTGCTCAGTGAACAGCAAACTCTTTTCCAAATTGTCAATGCCTCTCAGTGTTGAAATTCACCCATTTAGATACTCCATGTGGGATTCCAAACGGGCAATTTGCTCACATTTTGAACAAAGATATGCACCCTCAAACGGCTATTCCAGGACTGCATACATTAGACAAGATGTGCACTGGACTGCGCTGTCAATAATGGAACACATACTAAATGGGGATTACACAAGAAAAGAGAAAAATACGATGTATATAGTGATAGGTATATAACTTACTGTAGTCCCTGAATCTCAAGTCACGTAATCTCAAGTCACGTAATCTAAAGTCTCACACTTAATACAACCACACACTTGCTAACAAACACGCGAACGCTCACAAACTCGCGTTGTTTGTCAGCTTGTATAAGTGCAGTTCTCAAACCAGACTGCTTTTTTTTTTTTTTTTCCTCTGGGTTCAAAGGCATTAAAGTGGGTTCTTTACTATCTATAAAATGCTTTAAAACTGTTGTGCATAATAATTTGCAACAGTGCATTTAGAGGTTTTTTTTATTTGTGAAAACATACTGTTATCATTGGAAGGTTTGTTCAACAAAATTCGATTTATACTCATGGTCGATGACTTAAAAATTATACTGACTGTCAGTTGCATCGACCATTTAGGAAAATCGGATAAAAATATCATTTGCATAATAATTTGGAATGTGGTGTATAGATGGCTGTTGATATACATGATATATGTGTTGATGTATGAAATATTATCTTTTTGTTTTAGTCACTCTATACATTTTATTGTAGGCGCCTGACCTGTACGACCAGAAAGGCAAATACTTCAATGTAGAACTTGTTGGTCAGGTAAAGAGTTAATTATTTTAACTTGGAGAACTTTCACATTCCTCACCAAAACCTCCCATTAACTCTAATGATCTCTTTGTACGGCAATGTTTTTGGGCTGATTATTAAGAATGAACATTCACATGAACGCTTGTGCCCAATAATCTGCCCACCAGGAATGGTACCTTGTAGATGATTGCCTGCTTTGTCAGCACAGATGAATGCGCCATAAGGGTGGGTCCAAATGCAACAGATTTTTCTGCTGTGAATCTGCAATAAAAAACCCTTCTACATTAAAAAGGGTGAAATTGTGCCCAAAAAAATAATCACATGCTGAGCATATTAATATCTACACTGCTGGTGTTTCTGCAGCATGTAGATGGGATCTGTGAAAACTCATCCACTTGCCTGTTACTGTGTTTCACTGCAGATTTTACCTGTGCAAATTCGCAGGTAAAATCTCCAGCAATTTCAGGACGGATTGACTTATATGTCCTAAGATCATCCAACAAAGGAGCCCATTGCTTGGGTGCACAATGCAGCCATTGAGGTTCACGGCGTTCAGACCCCCACCGATCACACCTGCTGAAATCTCTCAGTGGCATGTCATAAGATGTGTAACACTGAAACCTTTCTCTCCAAACTCTCTTGTAGTATTTGAAAGATGAAGATGACATCTTGATGTCTCCTCCTAGAACAGAAGGGAACCAGTGGTTTAACTTCCTCCAGAACAGTGCACCCCTGAAAGGTATTTACAGTATTAGGCCGAATCCACACGGCCGTGTTCCCTGTTCAGAGCAGGAGAGCACGGCGTCATTAGTTGCTATGACGCCGTGCACTTCATGCCGCCGCCGCACTACAGTAATACACTCGTATAGTGTATTACTGTAGTGCAGCGGTGACATGATGCACACGGCGTCATAGCAACCAATGACACCGTGCGCTCCTGCTCTGAACAGGGATCCAGCCCGGCATACCACGGGCCGCTCTCAGCCCCGGAACACGGCCGCGTGCATTCTGCCTTAACCAGAACAGGACAATAACTTGGAGGGGGCTGGATTATGTCCGTGCTGCTGGATCACTCGAATGTATAACATTTGTATGTTCTTTTGTCTTCAGTGAAACACCGTTTTAATGAATATTCATTAGGTGATCAATACTTGTCCAGACGTCTTAAGGTGGCCCTACATCTTCAGTAGCTGCCAGCTGAATGCTTTTTTTAGCTGATGGCTATTCTTTCCTCCCCTATAGACATGCATACCTAGTTCAGCTTACCTATGTCTGCTTAAGCGTCCATTCACACGTCTGTAGTTCTGGGTCCGCATCCATTCCGCAATTTTGTCTAACGGTTGCGGACCCATTCAATCCAATGGGGCCACCCGCATCCATAGTTGCGTTCCACGGCCCCACAAAAAAAGAGCATTTGCTATTCTTGTCCGCAATCAGAACGCACATGGCCGGTATCAGTGTTTTGCGGATCCACAATGTGCAGACCACAAAACACTTACGGACGTGTGAATGAACCCTAATGGGGAGTGAAGGATACCCATCTGTCAGGAACATTTGATGGCCATTTATCTCCCTTGAGAACAAAGGATTAGGCATGTTGAAATTCAACACGTTCAGTCTTTTGTTTCAAACATATAATGCACATAAGATGGTCAGTTGGCCCAGCTGAAATCAGTTGGTTTGGTAGAATTTAGTCTAATGTGCATGTGCTCCTTTAGGATATGTAGTTTAGCAAGTTGCTCTACGTGCAAACAGCTGACCGACCTCTCATATGGCCTCATATACTGCTAAATAACAGGGACTGCTGCTGGTCAAACCTTCACTGGAGCTCCAGCCTATATACTTCCATACTAACAGGTAAACCCTTAAGACCTAACTGAATACTGCCACGGCAATACATTGGATTGTCTAGGGCTAGACAAGACTATGTCGCCATAATGACTAGAAAATAATCCTTGGTGAAATGGTCTTGCTCCCTGTTCTGTGCGCATTTAAAGCTGGGTGGTGACACCTTCTATGGAAAGCACAAAGCCAGACTGTCCGTCACTTATTGGCTTTCAGATGATGAAGCTGGAGCAGGAGGCTACATGCAGCATCTAGGAATAGGCTGATGGTGGTAGTTAGATTCTGGCCAGCAGAGAGGGCATCACAGGAGCCTCCTGGAGATTTTTTTGAAATATACTCACTAACATATTCTGCAGTGCTTAACTGAAATGATCATCTTTTGCTGTCCCCAATGGGGCTAACAATCTGAGTTCCCTATCAGTATGTCTTTGCAGTGTGGGAGGCAACCCGAGAACCCAGGGGAAACCCACAGAAACATGAGGAGAACATACAAACTCCATGCAGAGGTTGTCCTTGGTCAGATTTGAACCTAGGTCCTCAGCGCTAACCACTGAGCCCAGCGTAAAGGAACGTGGAGTAAGGCCTACGGAGATCACAGGGGAGCTTAGTACAGTGGCCTCAGGATGCAATATTTTCGACATACAGTGGTCTCTTCTGGCCCATCGTAAGTTGAAACCAGACTCAACATACAATGCCGCAGACTCTAATCTAACCAATCAACATGGTCATTTCTCTGGTAAAACACCTGTATTGGTTGTCTAATAGCTCCTCTGTACAGTACAGTGCGGTATTACTCGTCTGGTACTGCCCCCTGTCTATGCCAGGATGAGCTCCTCCTTTAGACACCAGTTGACGGCAGCTCCATTTTACTTTTCTGGTAAAACCTAAAGGGCTGTTCCCATCACATACAATGGGGGCATATCGCTGGGACTTGCACCTACAAGGAGAACGGAGCAGGAAGAGCTGTGGCTGGAGGACCTCGGAGTCCGAGCACCACAAAGTGCTGCTCCCATAGAAGTGAATGGGAGTGCACCGCACACGCTCGGCCCCTGCTCCCATTCATTTCTATGGGGCAGATGGAAATCAGCTTTTTTCATCGGCCCCATTGAATGAATGGAGGCTGGCTGCACATGCGCAGTGCGCCCTACATTAATTTCCCAGCTCCGTTCTCGTTGTAGGTGCGCGTCCAACCCCTGGCTCACCTATTTCCATCTGCCCCATAGAAATGAATGGGAGCAGGGGCCGAGTATGCGCGGTGCACTCCCATTCACTTCTGGTGGGGGAGCAGCTCTTTGTGGTGGTTGAACCCCGAGGTCCTCCAGCCACAGCTCTTCCTGCTCCGTTCTCCCTGTAGGTGCAGGTCCCAGAAGTGGGACCCGCACCTATCAGACAGCGGGGGCATATCCTAGCGATATGCCCCCATTGTATGTGATGGCAAAAACCCTTTAATTTTCTCTTATCTTGGGATGACATTCTTGGACTTTGGAACCAATTACCATTTTTTCAGATCGTTATGGACTCAAGTTACAATGGTTTCAGCCTAAAATGGTCATCGCGAAACCAATTAATATTGTAACCTGGGGGACCTCTGTATACTAATGCGTGATTGAGAAACTTGACGCATAAATATATTCTCTAATAAAGAAGCATTGCGAGTATATGTATTATGGGATGTAATACATGTGCAGGTTTAATATAAGCATCTTTCCTCCATAGAGAGTCCATTGCTGTTTCCTTACTATGCTGAAAAATCCCTTCATTTCGTGAAACGACAGATGGAAGCCGTTATCGACCAGTGCCTGGCGAAGCCTGCTGTAAGACCATGTTCTTTGCTTCCTTGGGGGCTTTTCTGGTTTTTAAGGTACACTTGTAATTCTGTGCAGTGTGCATTTTATTAATGTGTCATATCTTTCAGGACGTTATAGGGAAGTCAGTCCAACAGAAGCTATGCATTCCCTTATATTATGCATCAGAGAGGTAACTCTTTATTTGTTTAACCGTATAAGAGTATGTCGTATATATCAGCAGCAGATTTATATAGGTTTAGTCTGGAATAGTATACACATACACTCGGCAGAACTCTACCTCCCCCAAATCAAGGCGTGCTTGCTTCGACCGAGCAAAGTGTCATGCCCAACCCTTAGTTCCCCTCACATCTGCCGACGGGGAAAAGTGAGGGCACGGCTGTGCACATTGGAAATGTTCTGTGAGATGGGGTTGTGAGGAGTGATGTAAAAGTATAAGCAGCTTCTTTTCTAAGGCCAGCTTCACATATATCAGCTGTGCCCGGCCAGTAATTTTATTCCGGAGCCGGACATAACTGATATATGTGCACTGCTATTCCGTGCACACATCCTGTGTCTGCCACTGATCACGCCAGACAGAAAAACTGAGCGAGTAGCGTTTTTCTATGTGGTTGTTTCATGGTAGAATTTTTGTATAAGGGATTTAACCATGTTAGATCTGCAATGCTCCGAATCTTAAAATTTAGTCTCTTGGTGGAATTTGAGTCTTCCAATCAGCAGAAGACCCCTTTTATTATCAAAAACCAGGGGGTTATCCCTATAACCTTGGAAGAAGGGGATGCAAACAAGCTCTGCCCCTAATGCCACCAGATATAAGGCAGCTATCTTATAGGTCAATATTCTACACTTTAAACAGGCCTTGAGACATGACTCGGATATTAAATAAGCCAGCACCTCATCTGCAGACAGCCAGTAGGATTTTGACATGCGTTATATCCTCATAGTATGAATCTGGACACAATTAGGATACTCCAGGTGAGAAAACCAAAGGCAAAGGAATTCCTCTCTCTAGATACGTGACGTCCCCTCTGTAGCCATCTAGCTTTTATACCAAATACTGCAACCTAGGTATATCCAATATTTAATTATATTTAATTAATTCTACTATATCGCCAATATTGCAAGTGATGCACCGGATAGATGAGACCGATCCTGTAGAAAAATATGGAATCAGTTCTGGCTTCAGTTCCTCTCTGGTATTTTTTTCTTTACGTGGGGAAGGGGGGGCTGAACTGGATCACCGGATATATGTGAAGGGGCGCTAATAGATTATTAACTAATGTGATGTGCACACGCATTTCCTGCAATACCAGCAGCAGAAAATGGTTTATGCACAACGCTGTGAGGACGAGCTAATTCCCTTTTCTTCCCAAATACAGTATAAGTATAAAGCAGGTAGCATTGATGTTTCTGAAGGATTTAGTGCACTCCTTGTACTGGAGAAATATACCAGCAGCCTTCTAGTGGTTTGCATGTCTCTGGACGGTCCAGCAGTTTATAGGTTTCCGTTCTGTACCATGTTGCGTTAGTCACGTAGTAGGACTAGAGTTGAATGACTGAACATCTTTCTGATTTTCTTTGCAGTGAGGAGCCTTGTCCAAGGCTGATTTCTCTACCATCCCTGTAAGTGATTTACTATAGAACTACATATCCCCGGACTATTGGAAAGATCTCCAGATTATGTTGTGTCTTATTTTCCAGCTGGAACGATAAATCGCAGAATCTGCACTATGTCCTGTTCCGTATGATGGAAAGCTCCGTCACCAAGCTGTTCATTTTCAGGCAGCCAACTGATGTCTCTAGGTATAAAAGGAAGGCGAGCAAAGTTAAATAAGTTGATTTAAAAAATTTGGATGTTTGGGTTTTTAGAAAACTTTTTAAAAAGAATGCAGCAGACCAAGCCTTACACTTAACGACGCCGCCCCAGGGCTAAACTTTCATACCGTACTACAGAAACGTAATGTGCATGCTGCTCTTAAGCTGTGGGCATGCACAATCCATAGCTGTTGAAGGCAATCTCTAGTGACTCCCTCCCCGCTCTTCCATACACATTCAGCCAAATGTGTATTCTATGGAGGCAGCGGAGAAAGCTGCTCCTAGAGACCTCTGCTGCCTCCTTGTTTCATGGGAGAACGAAAGGATTGAGTGAAAAAAATCATATCGCCTGATCATAACCATAATGCTGGAAGTGTCCATCAGATGCTTGGCAATGGATTTTCCGACCACCAATCTTGTGGCACTGGTTCAAAAAACTGGTGTTAATTCAAAGGCTATAAAGTATAAAGTTAAAAAGATGAGATACACTCAGTACCTTTCCTCAAGATCTCCAGAGGTATCTATCAGTGACTTATCTCCCTCCCAATATAACTATAAGGGGGGAAATGGTGGCCAGCCAACAACTTGTGTTTATTGCCAGCTCTCGCATTAGGAAAGGTAATTAACGGAAATATCTTGAAATAAAATGATTACGACAATCGTAACCTTGATAAGTTGGACTAATAATAAGTTCGCAGACTACAGAGAATTACAGGTTTTTGCCATAAACATTGGGTCCACCAGCAGAATAGAGGCTGATTCCCGTGTGCCCCGCGGCAGATACAGATGTAAGATGGCGTGTCTGCGGACAGTGAGCGCGTGCAGGATCTGACTTAACCTTGCTTGCTGTATTATTGGATCGCTCCTGCTTACACCTATAGATTGTAGAGTCCATAGATCTCCCTGGATTTGATTTTGCTGACCTGTACTTAGGAAAGGCCATTAATATCAGATGAGTTGAGGTCTGACTCTCAGCACTTCAGTTGATTAAAGGGGTCACACTCCATCAGTGGGGATGCCAAAAGCCTACCAATCTGATCTCTTAGGATAGGCCATCAATACTGAGGCAGCATCTTACATGACAGAAAATATACTTTCTTGTGTTCAGATTTAAAGAGGTACGAGATCAGAAGGAAGGTCGCTGTTGGAAGATGTCACCCGGCATTTGTTGTTTGCCATATATTCATCTTTTCTGTCTGTTTTCTTCCTAGAACTGTGAATAAAGCATTTGTTGCTGTGGAATTCGGAGGTTCCTTAAACAGTAGCACGTGTGAAAATCCAGAACCAGCGTGAGTATGGTCTGTGGGTAGTATCTTAAAGGGGTTTTCTGGGGCTACAGCATTGACGACCTGTGCATTGCATAGGTCATCACTATCGGATCAGTGGGGTTCTGACTCCCGGCACCTCCACCTATCATCTGATTGAAGGGAGCACTGTGGCCTCTTGATTGGGACTGATCTGCAGTACCAGACACATCCACTAGAAAACGTAAAGCGCTGTGGCTGAGAGACCAGAGCATTACAGCCCCTCTAAACCCCAACCAGTGGGCACAAACCAATCTTATATGATGACCTATACCAAGGGTCCAGAAAACTCTGGATTAATTTACAGTAATGGCTACAGCCCCCCAAAATAGCGGTCTCCGCAGGTGAAACTGTATTGCTGTCCTCAGAACAGCAATACTGTTGAATAGTGTGGCAGGGCACCGGAACGGGCATTCCCAGCCCTGCCGTTCACTCTCATAGGTCAGTAGCCTGAAGCCTATGAGGCCCTACAGGCGGTTATGAAGCAATGACCACCCCAACCAGGGTTCGAGCAACTCAGGCCATAGCTGGAAGCGGCCTATGACCAGCTTAGTTTACGGAAGCATGGAACAGGTCTCAAGTGAATATTTTGTTTTTGCTGTCAATGTGGGGGAACATACTACACGGGGTCAGTGCTGTAGAGTGGCGTAATTAGTATAGGGGGCAACACAGGGGGACATTAAAAGTACTGAGGCAATACAGAGGGCATTATAACCAATAAGGGCACTATGGGGTGACATTATTACTGGAGCAATACAGGGGGCATTATAACTACTAGGGCCACTACAAAAGAACTCTATATCTACTGGGGGCTCTATAGGGGTGCATTATAACTACTGGGGGTACCATAGAGGGGCCTTATTACTACTGGGTGCTCTACAAGAGGGTTTTATTACTACTAGGAACACTAGAGGGGACCTTTATTGCTTTTGGGAGCACTTTAGGGGGCCATATTTCTACTGGGGGCATTTTAGGGGGCCTTTTTTCTACAGGCACTTTTGGGAGCATTATTACTACTGGGGATGCTGTGGGGGACCTCATTATTGGGCACTTTATAGAGGGCACTAATAACAGGGGCACTCTCAAAGTATTATTTCTATCGGGGGCACTGTTAGCAATGAGGGTACTGGGAATTAATTATAAATGGTGGGACTTTTAGGAGCACTATTAGTAGGGGGTGGGCTACATGATTGGTACTGATAGTTCTTCAGTATAGTATTTGGGGGCATTGGAGATGTCTGTGTGGCGAACTCTGCAGAGATGAGACATGGCTGAAGGAAGTTGTCATGACGGTCTGGGACAATTGGATAAGATGAGGAAAGAGAACTGGCATAATCAGAGGAGATTTCTGGATGTAATGGGTATGTAGAGGTATACGTGCCTGTATGTTTGGTAGTTCTGAATATAATGTCCATCCAAATAGTCTATTAGCACTGGGGCGGGAGAGGGAGTGCACCAGGGGCGGACATACCGCCTGTGCAGCCGGTTCAGCTGCACAGGGGCCCAGCGTGGGAGGGGGCCCTCCAATTAAGCTGTCTATGCATCTACAGGACGCACAGACAGCTGATTGTAATGGTGAAGCAGAGAGCCGCACGCTCCCCGCTTCACCATTCACCATGTAGAAGGGGCCCACCTTACTATCTGACTTCAGTCTCAGGACGTACTGCGCCCGAGGAGCAGGGCCAGGGCAGTACATCCTGAGCTGCATCAGCGATCGCCCCCCCCCCATCCTCCACATAGCTCAGTCCTGCTGTATATTGGGCAGCGTCAGCCAGGTCTGTGCTGAGCCACTTCACTGTGTGTAGCTCCGCCTCCCGTCTGGTAATGTCAGTAGCCCCGCCCCCTGGTGGTAGCCCCGCCCACATGCGGGCCTCTCCTAGCGCTTCTGGTGCTTAATGTGTGAGGCCTGCAGCAACTTAGGAGGAAGTGAGTGAGGAGTGGAGGCTGCCCCAGTGCCCACTGTCTCTGCCAGACACTGAACTTGACTTGGTATGTTGTTGTTGTTTTTACCCCCTCGGGCCCTCCTGTGACTGTCCCTTACCCACATACTGTGAGGCTACATTAACAATGTATTTTGTGGTCCACGGATCGGCAAGATATGTATGCCGTCCATATGCAATCTGTATATTTTTGCAAACCCATTAACTTAAATGGGTCTGCAGTCCGCATTTTGTAGAGCAATATAGGACACGTAACATTTTCCATCTTGTGCAGAACGGACATAGAGATGCAGAAAGCACATGGAAGTCATTTGCTTTCCGCATCCGTATGTCTGTTCCGCAAAGGATAGAAAATGTGTCCTATACTGGTCCGCAACATGCAGGCTAGTTAATAGGTCTACAAAAAAAATGCAGATGGCACATGGGCGTCACCCGTAATTTGCAGATCATAAAATACATATGGGCCGTGTCCTGTAAATGGGTTGAAAGTGTTGCCCAGACATGCAGGGGGTCATTTATTAAGACCGGTGTTTTAGACACCGGTCTTAATAACCCCTAAACTGGAAGTGGTTCTGCTGATGTTTTGAAGAGGTGCCGGCCTCTCCATAACTTCAGCGCATCCAGCCCCAGTGTAAATGCATATCACCCAGACTGAATCCTGACCCGTTCATTTCAAGGGGTCTGGGTGAGGGGCACCTATCTGGACACAGCTACTGTGAGGGGGGCACACAAGCTGGACACAGCTACTGTGAGGGGGGCACACAAGCTGGACACAGCTACTGTGAGGGGGGCACACAAGCTGGACACAGCTACTGTGAGGGGGGCACACAAGCTAGACACAGCTACTGTGAGGGGGGCACACAAGCTGGACACAGCTACTGTGAGGGGGGCACACAAGCTGGACACAGCTACTGTGAGGGGGGCACACAAGCTGGACACAGCTACTGTGAGGGGGGCACACAAGCTGGACACAGCTACTGTGAGGGGGGCACACAAGCTGGACACAGCTACTGTGAGGGGGCACACAAGCTGGACACAGCTACTGTGAGGGGGGCACACAAGCTTGACACAGCTACTGTGAGGGGGGCACACAAGCTGGACACAGCTACTGTGAGGGGGGCACACAAGCTGGACACAGCTACTGTGAGGGGGCACACAAGCTGGACACAGCTACTGTGAGGGGGGCACACAAGCTGGACACAGCTACTGTGAGGGGGGCACACAAGCTGGACACAGCTACTGTGAGGGGGGCACACAAGCTGGACACAGCTACTGTGAGGGGGGCACACAAGCTGGACACAGCTACTGTGAGGGGGGCACACAAGCTGGACACAGCTACTGTGAGGGGGGCACACAAGCTGGACACAGCTACTGTGAGGGGGGCACACAAGCTGGACACAGCTACTGTGAGGGGGGCACACAAGCTGGATACAGCTACTGTGAGGGGGGCACACAAGCTGGATACAGCTACTGTGAGGGGGGCACACAAGCTGGACACAGCTACTGTGAGGGGGGCACACAAGCGTGACACAGCTACTGTGAGGGGGGCACACAAGCGTGACACAGCTACTGTGAGGGGGGCACACAAGCTGGACACAGCTACTGTGAGGGGGGCACACAAGCTGGACACAGCTACTGTGAGGGGGGCACACAAGCTGGACACAGCTACTGTGAGGGGGGCACACAAGCTGGACACAGCTATTGTGTGCTGGCACAAAGGGGCAAAATGTAGGAGCATTAAAAGGACATTAATACGCACCACAGTATCTGAAGGGTTTTCCCTATCTTTGATGTGACTGATCACCCCTTCCTCTCCATGACATATTGGGGTCCCTTCTGCTGCCACACCTCATTGTATTAATCTTTACCTATGGCCTATGTTTATTTCTATATGTGTGGTTGGGGGGCCCAGGCACATTCTTTGCACAGGGGCCCTGTGCTGCCAGTGTCCGCCCCTGGAGTGCACACTAACATATCATGTCTGTTTTAAAATGCCAGGGCTGAATTTCAATCCCAGGCCAGCTCTGTTGTAGACTAATATAAAATAATTTCTCATTGTCAGACATTACAGTTGTCTCGATGCTCGTTTTTATGAAGATGAAATTGTGACTCTGGTACTAAGAGATAACACTGAGCCAGAGGGAAAAGACAGGATTTTGGCTCTTCTTCCACTGTCTTCGGTCTATTCTGATGAAGATGCAGATTATCATTTCATTAGAGATCCAAATAAGAGGTAAGTAGTCATATATTTAATTTATATAGCCCCAACGTGATCCACAAGGAGAAAGTAAAAAACATCTACTAAGGCAATAAGCTTTTTAGAGCTTACAATCTTACTATATATAGGATTATTTATTTTAGGGGCCAGAACACTTTGCTATCAGTAGATGTACTGTGTGATAGTGATTCATAAAGAGGACCTATTACTTACATTTCACATGAATCTAACAGTTGTGGAGCATCTATTCTTAGAACTGTGTGTTGTTATTCCTCAGTTATTACTCTTGGAAATTTATAAATAAATTGACCACATGGTTTTGCTATTCCCCCTGTCCTCCACACTTGTCAACGCATTCATACATTTCTGGGAGGGATAATAGAGGGACAGCACGACAATGCAACTGTATACATCTAATGAAATTGTGTACACAGAGTTTGTGATTTCACACGTCCATTGATTGTGTTTTTAACACAAGATTCATTAACGTTTTACTCCGGTTATATTGTACAGGCTGGAAGAGCAGTGCGCTGACCTCCCCTCTCGCACCGTTAACCTGGAGAGTCAGTGGCGCGTGCTGGAGAATATCAAAGCTCATTATGTGTCTGTGAATGGTATACGCAAAGTGGCATCTGTGGTAAGTAATGCCAATAATATATTCCCTCCAGCACACAACTATTAAAAGGGAAGGTCCACCTATGCGACCAGTTTTATTTCTCGTCCGTGTCATTTGGGGACACAGCAAAAACCTTGGGGTAATTTAAAAGCGACTTTGCCAATAGCTTAAACTTAAATATAATACAGTTTTATGTCTGCATCTGCCATGGAGACCTATGGGGGTCATTTATCAAGCTGAATCACATATAAATTAGGCGTATTTCAGGTGACGATCGCGGCGCAACAGTTAGTTGCTCTGCAATCTGCAACTTTTTCCCAATCACGCCAGGTCTAAAAAAAGTGGGTGGAGAGGAGACCGGCCGGCGTAGAAAAAGGTCTAAATTTAAGGCCGCTAGGAAGCGGTCTTACCTTTAGAAGCTGCGGTGGATCCGCCGATGTTATGAAGAGGCATGCGCCTATTCATAACTCCGGCGATCCACCGCCAGCTATAGGGCTTTATGAAGTCCGGCGTCTAAAACGACCTAATAAAGTCTTAATGAATGTGCCCCTACGCGTCCAAGGTAACAGACTAACCACAAACCCTGTGGAGTCTGAACTTATAGTAATATTCCCTTTGATTTATCTCCTGCTTCAAACTTACGCATTGAACTAGTTAGCAAAAAAAGGAGGTTCAGAGTTTGTTTGTAGTCTGTTACCATGGATACACATCAGTCTGAATTGGAGCTGTAGGCACAAACAAATAGGAGAATTTTAAATGCAAAGTTGCTTTAGTTATCATTTAGATGCATTGGAAAAAAAATTGCAAAGTCCAGCTGAACATTTCTGCCCTTTTTTTTTTTTTTTTCTTAAGGGTTCGTATACAATTAGAAAAACATGGCTACTTTATTTCAAAAATAGCCCCACACCTGTCCATGGGTTGTGCCTGGCATTGGAGCTCCACTGCATTGAAGTGAATGAGGGTGAGCTATAATACCACACACAACCTGTGGACAGGGTTGGTGCTATTTTTTGGAAGAAATGAACCAGTCTAGGACAAACCCTTTAAAGGAGTTTTCCCACTAACAATACTTCTATCCACAGTACAGCGTATACGAGTCTAATCACTGAGAGTCCCGCTACTTGGATCCTCCGCAATCACGAGAGAGCCTCATGAGAACGGAGTGGGGGTGTGTGCATATGTGACCAACTCTCCATTCATTTCTATGGGACTGCCAAGTACCTCACTCAGCTATCTGCATCAGTCCCATAGAAGTGAATGGAGGAGTGGTCACACGTGCACACCACCACTCCATTCTCATGGCGCACTCTGGGACCTCTGATCTCTTGCTTATGGTAGGTCCCAGCGTCAGGACACCCACTGATCAGACACACAGACCCTTTGGATAGAAGATAACTATTGTTAGTGGGAAAACCCCTTTAACTCTCATGTTAATCATAGTGACTCTGCAATACTGGTGCCACGGGTCCAAACTTAACCACGTAGAACATATTCATGGAGCTGATGTGTTCTCTCCGTATTAAGATGTGCAGGGCACATGCTGCTGACAAATGGATGATCCTAAAGGGGTTCTGAAATAATGGCAGGACCTGTAAAAGGAAGCTTGCTTACCTGCCGTCCGGGGCTGGCTCTCCACTTCTTTTCCTATAGGTGTGCAATGCTCCGCTGGACTCCCTCCCTGTAAACATCTGGTTTAACATCACCTGCAGCCATTGACTGGGCGTAGTGGTGACTGGCTCTCCTTATATCATGACACAATGGGATCTGGCCTGTGCTGCAGCTAGTGATTGGCAGCTGCAATGTCAAACCGGATGTTTACAACGAGGGAACCCAGCGGAGCATCCCAGGCCGAGCAAGCACCTGGGAAAGCAGCTGAGTAAGCTTCCCTTTACAGGTCCAGCTAAGTGGAGGGGTTTGCCTCCATCCCATTTTTGTATAATCCTTTAATATTCGTATAAAAGATGCAATCAGTGATAAACAAGTGTTTGCTTGTTTATTGTCTGATCGTTGTCGGATCCGGAAATCCGTCTGCAAACGGAAATCATTTGGATCCGGGTCCGTCTAACAAATGCATTGAAATACTGGATCCGTTGTCATCCGGAAAAACGGATCCGGTATTATTTTTTTTTCACATTTTTAAAGGTCTATGCATGCTCAGACCTGAAAACCAGATCCGTCAATGCGGCAATTTCCTGAACACTTGGTACCGGATCCGGCATTAATGCATTTCAATGGAAATTAATGCCGGATCCGGCATTCCGGCAAGTGTTCCGGAATTTTGGCCGGAGAAAATACTGCAGCATGCTGCGGTATTTTCTCTGGCCAAATACCATAAATGGGACGGAACGGAAGACATCCTGATGCATACTGAACGGATTGCTTTCCATTCAGAATGCATTAGGACAAAACTAAAGCGTTTTTTTTACGCCCCTATGACTGAACTCAATACCGGAAAACTTTAACACTAGTGTGAAAGTACCCTTACAATGCAGATGTATTGAACAGGTGCAGCCGGTTGGTTAAAACAAAAGCGTTTTGCTGTGGTTATGAGATCCCATGCCAGATCTCAAAACTGGACAGCAAAAATGCAGATGTGAAAGTAGCTTTAGGGCTGTTTCACACGAGCGGATGCCGTGCGTGACATCCGCTGCGTGAATGACAGCCAAGACCCGATGCAGACTGCAGAAGCACAGAGCATTAACATGACTGATAATGCTCCGTGCCTCTCTGTGACCTCTTTACTACGAAATCAGTGACAACTTTATCTCACTGTGATTTCGTAGTAGAGATTACAGAGAGACACGGAGCATTATCAGTCATGTTAATGCTCCGTGCCTCTGCTGTCCGCATCGGGTCTTGGCTGTCATTCACGCAGCGGATGTCACGCACGGCATCCGCTCGTGTTAAACAGCCCTTAGAGAGAGAGAAAATCTGCTTCCAATTATATTATTGTAATGGGGCCTCTTTATACCAAAGTCGTAACCAGCAGAATAGAAATGTATGGTATTTTTGAGTGTGAAGTTATTAGCTGTGGTTTATATCTTTATTGTGCAGCTAAGTTCCAATCTACGACACGTGCGAGTGTTTGAAATGGACGTGGAAGACGACGGCGAAGAAGAGGAGGAAGAAGGGTCTCATTCTCAAGATGTCACTGAGGAAGACTTGGATCATACCACAGACGATGCACAGAACAACAGCCTAGAAGCAGCAGATGTTACAGAAGAAAGTCTGGAGTCCTGAGTGTATGTGAACGCTCAGACCTCCAATCATGTTCAGTAGACTTCTGTGAAGCTCATTAGGTGATTTCTGTCTGTGTGGTCAATAAAAGTGTAGACAACAGGATCCAGAAACAAAGGTCCATGCGGAAAGGGTCCACCAGTAATCTGTGTATACTGAACCAGCACTCGGACCACTCCTAATTTTAACACTTGATGCCATTTACCTTCCATGGGGTGGTTTGTAACCAAAATGCATCTTGGTCAACTGCTATGTATTGGAGCAGATTGCAGTGTCCACAAATTTGCTTGTTTGTTTCTGAAGTGTTTTCAGTCTTGAAACATCCAGTAATAAATGTGAATATTTTCTACGGTTTCTTCATTCTTTTTAGTTTGGCACGTTGTACGAGCGTGTTTACACATATCATCTCCTGTCATGTAAGATTATGGGGGTAGATTCATAAATGTGTGTGTGATCACACACACACAGGTTAAAAAAATGTGCATTTTACATATAACAAATGCAGTTTAGCTGCAATCCTACATATGTTCTTATCACAAGCAGTATGTTGCAGTGGAGCCCTGGCCTAAAAAATAGAGTAAGAACAAACGACCTGGAAATAGGGGTTCCCAAGAGGTCCGCTCATGTAAATTCTGCCTCTAATCTATTCTGCTGCTTCTGTGTTCTCTGACAGGGGTAAGCTCCAGTAATGGCTTATACATCTGTATTACTATGTCCATAAAATTGCAGATTCGGGTTATGGTCGTATCGGCACTGTAATGGCTGACGTAAGTGTTGTCAGCATCATCCAGTAATCTCTAGATAAAATGAGGCAGATGGGATTGTGTAATGTTCTTGTTATCTGCTTGTTTCCATGGTATAAGGATCTGGTGAGCTTTGAACTCTGCACCTTTTGATTGTAGTGAAGCATCTCCTGGTATTTATCTGGCGTTCTATTCCTGGAGTCAAATACATTTAATGTAATCCCATCTGTTCACATTACTTGTGGTCCATGTTTTTTCACTATTACCCACATGTCATGTACCGCTTGAGGGGGCTCTTTCCCATCTCCAATGTAGTATGTGGGCTTGACTCTATTCTCTGTCAGAGATTTGCTTGTTTCTTCAAGTAGAGAAGGGTTTTCTGATCCGATTGATTCTCAGCTAAGTTGTAATCGCCAAATCAAACAATAGTTTACAGTCTAAACGTGTCTCAAATTTTATGTTATTCCCCTACTACGGTCAGTGTGCTAATCAGTTTGTCCCCAAAGCAGTAAGAAAAACCTTAGGAAAAGAAACCTTAGGCTAATCCTAGGATTAGGCAGAGTGATGGCTCTACATAAAGAGACCAGCTATGTATGGAAATTTTTCAGCAATGCTCTATCGCTATGCGCCCATGGGGGTGTTAAAAATAAATAAAAAATATTCAGCATTATCTTCCTAGTGCCACATCTGGAAGTGGCTTCCTATGCGTCATAGCCAGCGCCCTGCCTAAGCTGAATTAGAAGGGCGGTTCCTCAGGTTCGGTACGGTACGGTTCCAAATAGCTAAGTGAATCCATCGAAAAAATGGAAGATTTAGACACCACCAGTCCTCACCTCAGGCTGTCTAGGATCACAAAGAGGAAATCCACCTTCCAGAAAGATGAAGTCTATGACAGATAAATGCGACTAGGCCGAACCTGATCCACAGTGTGGAGAGAGAGAGAGCTCTCAGGAAAGGGGCAAAAGGAAGGCAACACAATCTCAATCTTTGAGATGGAATGATACCACCTTCAGAAGGAAAGACTGAACAGGATAGAAGCAGCAGGAGAGTGCCACAAGTTCTGACACCTGCTGAATGTACGGTAAGTGACGGCCACCGTATAGGAGAGAAAACAGCGAATTCTGCTGCAAAGGCTCACATGGCGACGACTGGAGGGTGTCAAGGACAAGATTAAGATCCCACAGACTCAGAGGCTGATGGTAGGGATGTACCAAATGAGCAACCCCCTGTAAAAAGGTTTGAAACATAGGCCAGGTTGAGCTGGAATAAAAAAAAAAAGAGCTGAAACTTGGCCTTTGAGTTAGCTGAGAGACAGTCCCATCTCCAAGCTGGATTGCAGGAAGGATAAGAGCTTTGGGAGCAAATATCGCTTGGTAAGCAGCTGGTTGCACTCGTCCCAACAAAAGCAGGATTTCCAAGTCCTGTGATAAATCTTGAAAGGAAGACCACTTTCTGGCCTGGATCATCGTTTGGATAACAGCTTCCGAAAAACCACGAGAATGACCCTCGGACCTTTTCAGGCCACGGAAGAGGTGGAATGATGTATGGAAACTCAAGCTGACTCCATGGAATCACAAGCACGCTGGTTGCCAGAGGATCCTTGGTGCGCGCCACAAAGGTCTTGACGTTCCAAATTGAAGGAGGCCATGAGATCCAGCAGACCTCATCTGGGGATGGAGGGCCCATTCACTGGGATCGAGGCATTCCCAACGAAGAAAATCTGCAATCCAAATTTTCCACACCAGGAATGTGAACTGCCGACAGTGCTGGAGTATGCCTCTCTGCGCATCAAAGGATGAGCGTAGTCTCTGCCATGGCTGCAGGACTCCTGATGACTGCTGTGGAGTTGTCAGTCTGAATGCAAACCAGATGCCCCAGCAGACTGTCTATCCAGTGAGCCGAATAGCCCTCAACTCCAGGATATTGATTGGAAGGGAGCATCCCTCAGAAGAACAAATGCCTTGCACAAAGACACTACCCAACACCCCTCCCCAGCCTCACTGGCTGGCATCTGTTGTAACCACAAGCCAGTGGAGGGGAATGAAGGTGCGACCCGAGGCAGAGTGGAAAGACGCAGAAGCTGATCCAGTAAGGCTGGAGACTGGTCCCAGGAGGCAAAAAAGCCCCTTGGCCTGATGAGTGCCAAACAGCATGCCCAGAAATGTTAGCCGCTGAGACAGATGACGACATGACTTGTAAAGGTTCAGGATCCAACCAAAGCGATCCAAGGTGTCTAATCAATCCGCAGGCTGTCTGCCACTACAGGACAGTACATTAACCACAATGTCATCCAAGTATGGAATCTCCACAATCCCCCTGGCATGGAGGAGAGCAGTGACCAAGGCCAGAATCTTGGTGAAGACCCCCGAAGCCACAGCTAATGCAAACAAGAGGGCTAAAAACTGGTAATGAAAGGGGCCTATTACAATTAAGAGAAACTTCTGACAACTGACACAAATGCGCACATGAAGGTAAGCGTCCTTGATATCTATTGAGTACAGATATACCCTCTGCTCCTGCTCTAAGACTCAATCCTGAAGCACCACACCTGAAGGATGCTTTGAGGTCCAGGATGGGCCAGACCATTCACTCCCTTTTGGGGACTACAAAGAGACTGGAATAAAAACAGGGAAACCAGTTTTGACCAGGAACTGGAACAATCACACTCTGTCACAGGAGTGTGGATAGCTTGAGGGAAAAAAAAAAAAAAACACGGGCGATGGAGGGGGGAGTCTGTAGGAGACGAATAATATTTTTTTAAAAACACAGCGAGAAGTGAACTCCAGCTTGTACCCAGACATCTGGGTCTCGCAAGTCATGTTGAAGTGGAGGCTTCACAATGAGTAGGACATGCAACCGTGGGAATGAGGGAACGAAGAGGGACGTGGTTTGAAGGAAGGTTTGCACTTCTGATCCCGCGTAGACTTACCATACGGCGGCTTGGGGCTAGAAAAATGCTGAAAAATAGGTCTTTTTGGACCTGGTGACGCGAGGGCATTTGATCTGTGGCAAATGGGTGCTTTTACCACCCATAGTCTCTGAGGCTATCTCAGGCAGACACTTGCCTAACAGCCGACTTCCAGCAAAGGAAAAGGCAGTTTGAACCTGTTTTGACACATTATACGCTGCTCAACCAGAAAGCCAGAGGGTACAGTGGATAGCTGCAAGAAGGGCTGAAGAACCAGGCCACATCCAAAGAGGCCTCACAAATATAAAACATCTATGACACTCCAGCTATGACACTCCATCTTTGTGTATCAGCCGAACACATGCTAATCAGCATGGATCAGGTACACCTGGTAGGTGGATATTTAGGGGAACGTGAGTGAATGTGAGTGAGAGGAGGTAACAGGACGCTACCAGGACGCAGCTTAAATGTAAGTTTGGACCATCTATTGAGAATCGACTTCATCATAGCATGTAGTGTGTTTCACACTATTTTTGACTCTTTGCTCACAGCTTCCTGGGTGAAGTATTGGCCCGTATCTTGTGGGCTCTTTATCCTTCTGACTGCACAGGACACTAAGTAAGTGCTGACCTAAAGGAGATATAGGGGATACACATGTATTGTATTGTATCCAGCACATGAACTGAGAGCATTTTTGTGTCTTTTACAGGTGGGACATATCAATTGGGTCCCTTGGTCCTATGCTTAACACCGTCTGCGTCTCTGGTCCTGTTGCCTCAACTATATCTTAAGTATCTTTAATTTATCCCTTATATGATGGTTGTATCTCTGACCATGTATGCCCCCTGATGAACCTAGTGATAGGGGAAACGCGTAGGGGCTTTTGTGGAACCAGCCTGGGAACGCACCAGTTTGATGCCCCAGGGTTTGGCTCCATAGGTTTAAAGGTGATATTTATCCAATTCACCTTGTGTATTGGTCTTTATCCATTCCGGTGGCCCTGTAAGTAATTTATTACCAGGGACACATGACTACACCCATCAGCGTCTTGGGGAGCTTACTTTGTTATTTTTTGAGAGGAGGGTAAACGCAGGGCAGTCAGCCCAGGAACGAGGACAGGGAGTCTCCACCACAAGGAGGCGTCCCTGGGCTGAGGTTGTAGCCAGGGTGAGCATAGGGAGAGTACAGGTTTGCCCACTGCTCCCCTCAGCTGCCCTGTGTTCACTCATCCCTCTAGAAGTGGATTGACTATTAGCTCCCAGACATATCTTTTGTATCTATTATTATTATTGTTGTTCGTCTTTTCACTTATTCACTGGTGAACCACTACGGTGGTATTTTTTTATAATTCGAAGAGTAAAAGTTATGTTTTAAAGGGATCAATACTGCTGGACATTATGCCTCACAAATATAAAAGCTGCAGAGTGTGAAATTTGCAGAGCAATGTCAAAGCTTCTCTGTGAGGCGATACCTTGTCGCAGTTTATTTGGGCGCACGCCACCGCCACGCCAACCCTCCCCCTTCCTCAGCCATGGCCTTGTTCACCCAGGTAAAAGCAAAGACTGGATGCAAGGCTGTACCGACCACTTCAAAAGGTAGATATTGCAAAGGTTTCTAGCTTTTTGTCCCTCTGGTCAAAAAAAGCAACAAAAAAAGCAACACTATTCACCATGGGCAAGGTGGTGTGCTTAGCCAGGCGAGAGAACGGCAGGTCATCAACTGGGGAGGACAACTATTTTTTGACCAAATCCTCCTTAAAAGGGTATAGGATTTCTAGGTGTTTTGGCATGGAAAAACACCGGCTCCTCAGCCATGACAAAATGTGCATTTGAAAGCTTGTCTTCAGAACGGGCATCTTCCATTGAAGACCTGTCAAAGCGAAACTCCCTGGGAGACAGGGGATACAGATGTCCTGCGGGGGCGGAGGATGTTCTGACCCGTTTGGTAGGCTGGCCACAATGGAGACTATCTGCAGGTTCCTGAGTCTGAATAGTCAGAGGGTGGCCACAAGGACAAAATGTCTCAACATTTCAACGATGGCTTTGAAACAACTTGCACTATTTTCACCAGGGAATGCCCCCACTCTAGTTATGCCATAAACTGGGGAGGAGGGGAAGCCGGGCTAGGATGACAAATGCTCCATAGTGAGGCAGAGCAAGAGGGGATGTAGCTGACCGCACTGGAATTTGGAATCACAGGAGGAGCAGACAAAATGACACAGAAGTTGTCACCCACTTAGAGGCCTCTGCTCCAGGTTCAGACAGTGACCGCTGCTGTGTCCACCAGGAAAGACAAAAGTGGAGGAAGGAATCTAGACCCTTCAAACAGGGATAGACTTCCCATGTCACAAGACTTTACCCTAGGAAGCGGTAAATTGGTAGACCAATGCCCCTTAAGCCGTAGAGGCTTGTGGAGAGACTTCTAGCGAGAGAAGCTGCTTAAGAAACCACAAAAAAAAAAAAAAACTCCTGAGCCAGGCATGCCAAAGAACCAATACCTCGGAGAACGGTAGAAGTAAAGCCGATGTGAGCATCACCGGTGATGGGAAGCCCCGTCAGTGACCATATATTGACAATGTGGCAACCTTGCCTGGAAGGGCAGATGAGTAGAACCAAGATGAGAGAAATACTCTTGCCGGGTGGAGTGCAATTATGATGTCCAACAACCCCACCGTACCCGAGGAACCCTGGCCACGTGGAAAAAATAGAGATAGGATTCCAGAGTCGTACAACCCATGGCTACTGGTCAGCCATCCAGCTCGAAGAGGGACAGGAAAATAAAAGGGGGTTCCATTCCAGGAACTAAACCCCTACCAGCAGTGGCAAGGTGTGACAGACACCCGCTCTGCCCGTCATGGGGAGACTCATAGTCCACCACCAGAATGAACAGTGAAAAGAATGACCACCATCGGGTGGAGGTGACTTAGAGATTACTCATATCAGAACAGAGGTAGCACCGATGGCGTCACGGCATCAACTATTAGCACCCAAGTTCTGCTTACAACGACAATCTAGTGGTAGACAAGTGCCGCAGGGATTAAGCTACCCAGTATAACTCGCCCAAAGGTAGGTGCTGATCAAAGCCCGAGATGACGACAGAAGGACAGTTGTTAGAGCAAGGGGCCAGGGCTAAAGCCCATTCCCATCTGAGACTGGTGCTCTACAGAATCTAGTGGTAATGCAATACTCCGCCTGAGGAGGAGGCCATACAAGGGAAGCCACCAGTGTCATGCTAACGCCATACTCCGGCTGAGGAGGAGGCCACACTGTAAAGGCCACCGATTCCAGTGTTAGAAGAATCCGTCACCTGACGAAGAAGCTGTGCAGTAGGAACCCTAGTATGTAGTGGTGACGCGAATACCCCTTGTACAGTAAGAGCTACAGCATGCTCCGCCAGCGTAAAAGCGGAGGGGGAGCCTGAGAACATCCAGTAGAAACCATGGTAACCATGCTGTCCTAGTTAAGTAGAGGTAACCTTAAACACTCCACCTGAAAAGGGCACTGAACAGGAGCAAGTGCCAGGGTAGAACCCCTACCTGATGGAGGGTGCCCCACTGCAGGGACTACAATCTTTAGCCCTAGCGTGAAAACTTCCCTTGCGGAGGAGAACACGCTGTAGTAGCCACTGCAGAGTGCCAGCTTAACACCCTCACCCAGATAAGGAAGAGTGGTGGACAAAGAATACAGAGTGAGTGCAACATTCTGCTCGCTGGATCGTAAGCACAATATTCTGTGCAATGGCATGCGCAATACAGGTTGTTGAGGACAAATACCATGACCAACCTGAACGGTGGAGGCCCAAGGGGATGGGGGGGGGGGTCTCTAGGACAGAAGTGATGCTGTGTGAACCCCCACCCGAGAGCACAAAGTTCAACATGTTTGAGCCCCCAACCAGCGCCAGAAAAAAAAAAAGGATACAATATGGAAGTAGCCACAGTATCCATATACCACTAGATGAAGAGTACAAGGCACCAGCAGGTACCAACTGTTGCCACGGCCCACCTGTGAAGGAAGCCAAGGCATCTAGTGTCATGGCATAGTTGAATTATAGCATGCAAAGATGCTTAGTGATTCCCCAGTTAATGGATCACTCATGGAAGGGGGTAATGCCACAGAAGCATGGTTATGGCAAACGACTGATGGAATAGCATCCAGTGGTAGTGCAATCCTCCGGTTAAGGAAGAGGGTAGAGCGATAGAAAGAACCATATCCAACGGTAGTGTAATTACTCCAGCTATGGAGGAGGGGGAGGGTAATGCCTACAGTAAGCACAGTACTCGGTAGTAGTGCAGTCACTCCACCTCTGAAAGGGAGTAACATATACAGCAAGTACTGTATCCCAAGGTAGTGTAAGTACACCACTTATGGAAGGGGGTAATGCACACAGCAGGAACTGAATCCAATGGTAGAGAAAATATGCCCTTTTGGAAGGCGATAATGCATATGCAGAGTCCTGTACCCAGTGGGAAGTGCAATTAGTCCACCTAAATAAGGAGGTAAAGCATACAGTAAACACTGAAACCAGTGATAATGTCATAACGCCACAAATGCAAGAGACTAATGCATACGGACAGTACTGTGCCCAGTGGAACTGCAATTCCGCCACCTATGGCAGCTATACCCACGGTCCTGTGTCCCCCAATGATACAAGCAAGAAATAGATGCACGAGTGGTTGAAAAATGTCCATGAAAAAAACCAACTGTCCTTTTTAACAGCTGTTGTGGGAGTGTAACCATACTGTAAATTTCTAAGGACTGTGTGGCGAAACCAACCTCGCCACAGTGTTTTGGAGGGGGCTGTTTACCAGCCTCCTGCCCTGGGATTATGGTCCCTTAAGTTATTGGGTCTTAAGGCACTTGGGACGGAGCCCTCTGTCCCTGGATTGCATCCTCTGCCTTACTTGCTTGGATGGAGCACATGGTGAGAACAATAGATAGCGGCCATTTTAACTCACAGATACTGTTCTGACTTTTCCACACGGAGCTATCTGGGGATATGTTAAATGTCTGTGTTTGCTGTGGGGGTGTGCCATTGTGTGTTTAAATGGTGATGTCTGTCTTGTTGTCTCCACATGTGTATTGGCGATCTCCCTTTTGTCCTGAGAGATAATTGGATTGTCTTCGGTCGTCTCCGGGACAGAGGGGAGGAAACCATGATGCATTGTGGGGATGTGTTGTATCTGCAACAAACTGTAATAAAAACCAGGCTGGGTGTGCCAGCACTTCAGACCACTGCTAGACCCTCAAGACGGAGCCTTGTCTCGTTATTGGGGGGATTCCCTGTATGCTGTTGGAGACTGATTGCCAGGAGTGTAAGCTCACTGTACGCTTTTCCTGTTCGTCTGCTGACAGCTATTTGCGAGGTTCCAGTTTGGAGTGCTATTTTGTATCCAGTTTGGGAGGTTGGTGTTCTGCAGTAGCTGTGCCTGTCTCTCGGAAAGGGGCATATCGCCTAAACGGATTTTAACCCCTTGTCTGCTGAAACGGTCCGTTACATTGGTGGCAAGCAGCGGGATCGTTCCTACAGCCAGAAGGACAGCTACAGGAGACACCATTTCTTTGGATTTTACAACTTAAGGGCAACGCATGTCTCAGTACAGCGACCCTAAAAGCACCAGGATGGAACCAGCAGTGGAGTACAGATACTCTGTGGAGGAATTTGACCGTATGATGTGGTTGCGGCTGAACTTCTTCGGACCCAATCCAGCTGAGAAATACGTGAAGTTCGTGAGGAGTCTAGTGTCTAAGACCCTACTATACAGGGCAGAAGGTGACGGTCAGCTGCCACGTTGGGTGGACCTCCATCGGAAGTTACGGTTGCGGGACAGTGGGAGCCCAGTCTCCATTCCCCAGCGGCAGTGTGAAGTGCAGGGAGAGGAGAGCAGCGGCCTCCCTCCCCAGCGGCAGGCTGAGTTACAGGGGGCAGAGGTAGTTGTTCCTGCCCCCCAGCAGCAGAGTGATATGCCGGGAAGGCAGTGTGAAATGCAGGGAGAGGAGAGCAACGGCCTCCCTCCCCAGCGGCAGGCTGAGTTACAGGGGGCAGAGGTAGTTGTTCCTGCCCCCCAGCAGCAGCATGATTTTTTGGGAATTGGGAGCCTAGTCTCCATTCCCCAGCGGCAGTGTGAAGTGCAGGGAGGGGAGAGCAGCGGCCTCCCTCCCCAGCGGCAGGCTGAGTTACAGGGGGCAGAGGTAGTTGTTCCTGCCCCCCAGCAGCAGCATGATTTTTTGGGAATTGGGAGCCGAGTCTCCATTCCCCAGCGGCAGACGGAGTTACAGCGGGCAGAGACAGTCGGTCCTGTCCCCCAGCGGCAGAGTGTCCGACAGGGAATAGAGAGCCCAGTCTCCATTCCCCAGCAGCAGGACACTGTATTGGGAGCGGAGGCGGTCGGTCGCCCTCCCCAGCGGCTGGAAGTATGTATGGGAGAGGAGCTTGTTACCCCCTCTCCCCAGCGGCAGCTTAACGCACCAGGGGGAGACAGTAAGCCCCACAACTGTGCAGATGGGACCGTGGTCTCTGCACTTACAGCAAAGGGGGTAGGGACAGTCGGTCCTGTCCCCCAGCAACAGGGCTGTTTAGCCAAAGGGGAGACAGTCGGTTTCCCCCTCCAACAACCAGACTCCAACCAGGCTTCTTCCGTGGTAACACTGGCACCAGGGCAGAGTAACGCTGATCCCTGCCCACAAAGCAACCTCCACTCCAAGCCAGGGAGCAACTCAGAGACCGGGAGTACCAGCTACAAATATAATCTTGGTGGATTCACTGGACAGAGACAGGCTACGAAATTCAGCAGGTCCAGTATTGGGTTGTGGGTGGGCTGCCAGACTAACTCAGGTACCGACCGGCGTGAGGTCAGGTATCTGGTTAGTCTTCCCTGCGGGGGGGAGATGTGTGGCGAAACCAACCTCGCCACAGTGTTTTGGAGGGGGCTGTTTACCAGCCTCCTGCCCTAGGATTATGGTCCCTTAAGTTATTGGGTCTTAAGGCACTTGGGACGGAGCCCTCTGTCCCTGGATTGCATCCACTGCCTTACTTGCTTGGATGGAGCACATGGTGAGAACAATAGATAGCGGCCATTTTAACTCACAGACACTGTTCTGACTTTTCCACACGGAGCTATCTGGGGATATGTTAAATGTCTGTGTTTGCTGTGGGGGTGTGCCATTGTGTGTTTAAATGGTGATGTCTGTCTTGTTGTCTCCACATGTGTATTGGCGATCTCCCTTTTGTCCTGAGAGATAATTGGATTGTCTTCGGTCGTCTCCGGGACAGAGGGGAGGAAACCATGATGCATTGTGGGGATGTGTTGTATCTGCAACAAACTGTAATAAAAACCAGGCTGGGTGTGCCAGCACTTCAGACCACTGCTAGACCCTCAAGACGGAGCCTTGTCTCGTTATTGGGGGGATTCCCTGTATGCTGTTGGAGACTGATTGCCAGGAGTGTAAGCTCACTGTATGCTTTTCCTGTTCGTCTGCTGACAGCTATTTGCGAGGTTCCAGTTTGGAGTGCTATTTTGTATCCAGTTCGGGAGGTTGGTGTTCTGCAGTAGCTGTGCCTGTCTCTCGGAAAGGGGCATATCGCCTAAACGGATTTTAACCCCTTGTCTGCTGAAACGGTCCGTTACAGACTGCTTTATTGAATAGCAAAGGAGTTAAAAAAAAAATTTCATCCTATACCATTTACAATCAGCATAAGATTATCAATTAGTTAATTTAACCAGCTCATCTCCCTTAGCTTAAACCCCCTTGATGACCAGACCACTTTTTACAATTCTGCACTACACTACTTTCACAGTTTATTGCTCGGTCATACAACTTACCACCCAAATGAATTTTTCCTCCTTTTCTTCTCACTAATAGAGCTTTCATTTGATGGTATTTCATTGCTGCTGACATTTTAACTTTTTTTGATATTAATCAAAATTGACCGAAATTTTTGCAAAAAAAATTACATTTTTCACTTTCTGTTGTAGTTTTATTTGAAAAATTTTACATTTCTATATAAATTTTTATCTAAATTTATTGTTTTACATGTCTTTGATAAAAAAAAGAAAAATGCAATAAGTGTATATTTATTGGTTTGGGTAAAAGTTATAGTGTTTGCAAACTATGGCGCAAAAATGTGAATTTATGCACTTTGACTTTCTGAGCACCTGTCATGTTTCCTGAGGTTCTACAATGCCCAGACAGTAGAAACACCCCACAAATGACCCCATTTCGGAAAGTAGACACCCTAAGGTATTCGCTGATGGGCATAGTGAGTTCATGGAAGTTTTTATTTTTTGTCACAAGTTAGCGGAAAATGATTATTTTTATTTTTTTCTTACAAAGTCTCATATTCCACTAACTTGTGACAAAAAATAAAATTTTACATGAACTCACCATACCCCCTCATGGAATACCTTGGGGTGTCTTCTTTCCAAAATGGGGTCACTTGTGGGGTATTTATACTGCCCTGGCATTTTAGGGGACCTGAAGCGTGAGAAGCAGTTTGGAATCCAAATGCGTAAGATACTCATTGGAATTTGGGCCCCTTTGCCCACCTAGGCTGCAAAAAAGTGTCACACATGTGGTATCGCCGTACTCAGAAGAAGTAGGGCAATGTATTTTGGGGTGTATTTTTACATATACCCATGCTGGGTGAGAGAAATATCTCTGTAAAATGACAATTTGTATTAAAAAAAAAATGGGAAAAGTTGTCTTTTACAGAGATATTTATCTCACCCAGCATGGGTATATGTAAAACTACACCCCAAAACACATTGCCCTACTTCTCCTGAGTACAGCAATACCACATGTGTGACACTTTTTTGCAGCCTAGGTGCGCAAAGGGGCCCAAATTTCTTTTAGGAGGGCATTTTTAGACATTTGTATTCTAGACTTCTTCTCACACTTTAGGGCCCCTAAAATGCCAGGGCAGTATAAATACCCCACAAGTGACCCCATTTTGGAAAGTCTATGCCCCTCACGGAGTACCTTGGGGTGTCTTTCCAAAACGGGGTCACATGTGGGGTATTTATATTGCCCTGGAATTTTAGGGGCCCTAAAGCGTGAGAAGAAGTCTGGAATATAAAGGTCTAAAAATGTTTACGCATTTGGGGGGCGTGGCCTGACCGAGCTAGATGGTGGCTGCTTGTTAGCAGAGCTCTCGCCACCAGCACCCGTCTAAGCCTCATTTCAGCGCTATCCTGACCTCGGCATGAAGATCCAGCCGAAGGATTGTATGCAGACAGCACCGAGGCGTAAAGAGGACCCGAGCTCCAGCCCTGAGATGGACAAATTCCTGAGTAAACCGGCTACTCAGCCACCGGCGCGGCCCTCCAAGATGGCGCCGAAACCTCCCGGCTCGGCTCTAGGTGACCATGCTTCAGCCCAACTTCCAGGAGATGATAGCACTCCGCACAGCGATGAGAGAACCGGCCTCACTAGGGAATTTCTTGAAGAAGCCCTACTGCGGTATCCTTAGCTACAGAGACACCGAATTAATCCTCCAGGCGGCTAGGAAGCAAGGAGAAGTGAAGCTCCAAGGTGTCCAGGTTCAAGTTTATCAGGACTTAAAAATGTTTACGCATTTGGATTCCGTGAGGGGTATAGTGAGTTCATATGAGATTTTATTTTTGGTCACAAGTTAGTGGAATATGAAACTTTGTAAGAAAAAATAGATTTTTGTATAACTTACCAGTAAAATCTCATTCTCGCTCTTCCTTGGGGGACACAGGAGACCTTGGGTATAGTTCAGCTCCCTAGGAGGCGTGACACTAAGTGAAAACTGTTAAGCCCCTCCTCCAGCAGCTATACCCTCAGCCTGGAGAGAGAGACTGCTAGTTGCGTGTCCAAGTAGTGAGAGAAGGCAAAGTACAACAAGTGGAACCAACAAGCCAACTACCCAACGGGGTAAAACAAGTCCGGAAACCGTGTAGAACTATGAATGGGTGCGTGCTGTGTCCCCCAAGGAAGAGCGAGAAAGAGATTTTACTGGTAAGTTATACAAAAACTAAGATTTAGTCTTTCCGGTAAACGGTTTTCCAGGAGTCTGACATGACAGTACCCACTGGAGGATGTCCTATTGCATCTCTGTAGGGAGAGGAAGCGTGAGAGGTTAAAAGGCCCCTCCCCACCCCTCCCACCAGTGTTCTTTCCAATTACTACACCAGATAGGATCCAAAGCATTTATTGAACTTCCATGTTAATCTCACATTGGAAAAGTATTTAAGGATCCCAGCTATAACCGGAAAGGATAAGGGGGGGTTATTAATGGGTACTGTCATGTCGGACTTCTGGAAAACCGTTTACCGGTAAGACTAAATCTTAGTTTCCAGGACGTCCCTCCATGACAGTACCCACTGGAGAACTACCAGCTTAATAACTAGGGGGGGACCACAGCCTGAAGGACCTTACGACCAAACGCCAGGTCCTGGTTGGCCAGAGAATCCAGTCTATAATGTTTAACAAAAGGTAGAAAAACTGGACCATATAGCGGCCCTGCAAATTTGTTCCATTGAAGCTTCTGCTTTTTCGGCTCTTATAGATCAAGGGCAAGTAAGTCCTTTCTGTATGTAAGCCTCGCGAATCGTGTCTCTGATCCAACGGGCTAGAGTCTGTTTCGAGGCCTTGTTGCCTCTGTTCTTTCCTCCAAACAAAACAAAGAGGTTCTGCGATCTTCTCCAAGACGCTGTTCTTTGTAAGTAAGCCAGAATTGTTCTTCTTACATCCAAGCAGTGAAATCTTCCTTCCTGCGCATTCTTGGGTGAGGCACAAAAGGAGGGAAGAATTATTTCCTGATTCCTATGAAATGGAGATACCATTTTTGGTAAAAAGGATGGATCTAATTTTAAAATGACTCGATCATCCAAAATCTTCAAGAATGGTTCCTTGATGGAGAGGGCCTGGATTTCTCCTATTATACGTGCTGTGGTAATGGCCAGGAGAAAGACTGTTTTAAAGGAAAGCAACTTATCCGATAACTGATCAATTGGTTCGAAGGGAGAACTACAAAGACCTTCTAAGACTATATTTAAGTCCCACGGAGGTACTGTCTGCCTAACAGTGGGTCTCAACCTGGAAATTGATTTAACAAATCTCCTAATCCACCTGTGGTCTGCTAGAGGAGTGTCAAGAAAACTACTCAAGGCCGAAATCTGGACCTTAAGGGTACTGGGTTTTAGGCCCAAATCGAACCCCGCCTGTAAAAAGTCCAGAATGCAGCCTATAGACCGGACTGAGACCCCTGGATGAGAGTCTGATAGCCATGATGTAAATCTCTTCCATATCTTTAAATATATGGCCGAGGTTACAGGTTTGCGGCTTTGTTCCAAGGTTGAAATTACCTTATCCGACAGGCCTTTCCTTCTCAGGATCTGCCTTTCAGGATCCAGGCTGTTAGTCTTAGTTTCTCGATGTTCGGGTGTTCCAGGGGCCCCTGTACGAGAAGGTCCTTCCTTGAAGAGTTATTGGATCCTTTAGGAGCAATTCCTTCAACAGCGGGAACCAGGCTCTCTTCGGTCAAGCAGGGGCTATAAGAATAAGGCTCGTTGAGCAAGCTTTTAGTTTCTTCAGGACCAATGGGATCAAGGGAAACGAGGGGAAAAGCATATGCCAGGTCCATGTCCCAATCCTGGGATAAGGCGTCTACCCCTAGCGGATTGTCTCTCGGATTCAGAGAGAAGAAATAATTCACCTGGGTGTTCCTCCTTGAAGCAAATAGGTCTATCTGTGGGAACCCCCATTGGTGGCAGATCTGTAGAAAAACTTCCCGGTTTAGGCACCATTCGCCTGCATCGAGACAGTGTCTGCTTAGGAAGTCTGCAGCAGAGTTCTCTGCTCCTCTTAGGTGAACTGCAGAAACTGAGAGGACTTCCTTCTCTGCCCAGTGAAATATCTTTTCTGATAAGCCCTGAAGTAGAGGGTTCCTGGTTCCCCCTTGACGTTTCAGGTAACAAACAGTAGTTACGTTGTCTGACAGGACTCTGATGTGGTGGTTGGAGAGAATGTGTTCTGCCGTCTTTAGAGTCTCCCATACTGCCTTCAGCTCCCTGTAATTCGAAGATCTGTGGCTGTCCAGGCTGGACCATCTGCCCTGGAAGAAATTATCTTTCAGATGGGCTCCCCAACCCCACTGGCTTGCATCCGTGGTAATGACTATGGATGGAGACGGGTTCCAGGCCACCCCCTTTCTTAAATTTTGGTCCACCAGGATAGAGAACTTAGACACTGCTTTGTAACCACTATCTTTGAGTTTAAGGAATGATGATCCCTGTCCCATAATGCCAGGACTGCGATCTGTAGGATCCTGGAATGAAACTGAGCCCATGGAATTACCGAGATACATAATGCCATTAGGCCGAGAATTTTCATAGCCTCTCTTAGTGTATGGACCTTTCTTTTCTGGAAGGATTCTATCTTTTCCCTTATTTTCCCCTGTTTCGTCTCTGGAAGGAAGGAAAATTGTCCCTCTGAGTCTAAGAGAACTCCTAGAAACGGCTTCCTGGTGCTTGGTACTAGGTCTGATTTGGCGTAATTTATTACCCAGCCCAGATCCTTGAAAAGGGCTATGGTCTGTTGGATACTGCTCTCCAGATTCTGTCTTGTGTCTGCAATTAGAAGAAAATCGTCGAGGTACGGAACAATTCATATCTGATGCTGCCTTAGATATGCCACTACCTCTGTGATAACTTTTGTAAAGATGCGAGGGGCCGAGGATATTCCAAAAGGAAGACACTGGAACTGGTAATGAAGGACTGTCCCCTCCTGGATGATTGCAAACCTGAGATATTTTTGGTATAGTGGATGAATCGGGATGTGATAGTAGGCATCCTTCAGGTCCATGGTACATAGGAGATCTTCCACTGAAATGAATGGGATTGCTGACTTTATGGATTCCATCTTGAATTTGTGGTAAGTTAATGACTTGTTCAGGGTCTTCAGGTTGATAATTGTCCTGAAGGTTCCATCCGGTTTCTTTATTAGAAAAAGACTTGAATAATGACCCAAGTATTTCTGATCCTCTGAGACCTGGACTATAGCATTCAGTTTTAAAAGTTTCTGTAAGTCCAGACATAACTGATTTTGTTTCACCTCTGATTGGAATTTTGCGACGAGGAATCTTCGCGGAGGAGGACCGCGAAATTCTAATTTCACACCCTCTCGGACGGAGTTGAGGATCCACTGATTTTGGGTGACCCGAGTCCAGGATTCCCCAAAAAAGCGGAGCCTGCCCCCGACTGGCCTGATGTCATAGTTTGCCTGAGCCAGAGTTTGGGTTGAAGAGGAAACCCCTACCTTTTCCTCCTTTGGGGTAGCTCCATCTACCAGTTTTACCTTTCCCCCTCTCTGAGGTTGTAAACTGCTTAGAGGTTTTTCGAAAGGGCTGTGGCTTTTTTACTTTCTCCTCCGGAAATCCCTTCTTTTTGGCCGCTGCACTTTCCAGAATGGAATCGAGGACCTGACCAAAAATGTATGCTCCAGTAAAGGGGATTGCACATAATTTATTTTTAGAGGCAATGTCTCCTGTCCAGGATTTGAGCCAGAGGGCTCGTCTTGCCGTATTTGTAAGAGCGTCATTTTTAGCTGCGAATCGAATTGATTCTGCAGAGGCATCCGCCATGAAGGATGCTGCGAATTTTAATAAGGGTAAGGATTCTAATATCTCCTCCCTGGATGTCTTCATCTTAAGATGATTTTCAAGTTGCTCTAGCCATAATCACATGGCGCGGGCTACAGAGGTTGCTGCAATATTGGTATTAATAGTGACTGCAGAAGATTCCCAGGCTTTCTTCAGAAGTCAATCCATTTTCCGATCCATGGGATCTTTTAACTGTGAGGAATCCTCAAACGGTATGGACGTCTTCTTCACAACCTTGGCCACCTGAATGTCGACCTTCGGAATCTCGTCCCAAAGTCTTGTTTCTTCTGGGTTGAAGAAGATCAGCCTGCTCTTGAATTCCCTGGGTACATAAAGCTTTTTGTCACCCTCTTCCCATTCATCTTTAATTAGATCTTGCAAATAAGAATTCACAGGAAAGAGCTTCCTTTTCCTGGCTCTTAATCCGCCGAACATTTCGTCCTGTATTGTAAGTTTTTGTTCCTCTTCCTCCACCGCCATGGTTTGTCTTACTGCTGTTAGGAGCGAATCGAGATGTTCTGTGGAAAACAGATATCTTCTAGGTTCCTCCATCATGGAAGGGGGATAGTCTTCCTCCAAATCATCTGAAGGGCACGTTTGGTCGGAGGGGAAGAGGGGACTGGAAGGGAAGGGGGCTGACTCATTCCCGCCACCTGTACTTCTTCCCTCACAATGGTTCTTAGCTCCCCCAAAAAGGACGGTTGTTCCTCCTTCAGAATCTTCGCTAAGCAATCTGTGCAAAGAGCCTTCTTATATGACTCAGAAAGCTTCTTAGTGCAAGTTGTGCACTTCTTAGCTTTTTTCTTGGAGTCCCCATGCGGTCTATGTCCAGTGTCCTTTTCCACCTTAACCGGGCAAGCAGGAGATTCACCTAACCAGTTGACACTACTTACAATATTCTGGACGAGGGGGTCTGCAGAAGCATCTAGCTTGCTCAAAGCCTGGGCCTTCATGATGCAATCAGCCTGTAGCTAACATCATCACTTAAAAAGGACTTGCCCTTCTGGCCCTGCCCTCGTCGCCGCTCGGATCCGCCTCCTCTTCTGGGGAACTCGATCCTAAGAAGAATCAACCCCTCATGCGCGCCACCATCTTCACCACGTCACTTCCGGTCGCATAGGAAGTGACGCGGACCATGTCATCAGAGGAGCGTCGGAGCCACCGCTGTCCGCAACAGCATCCTGGTACCGCGGCATGCAGAAGAGAAAGGTACCCGGAGAGCTAGGGGACCCCTTCCCAGAGGGGTGCTGGCTTTAGACCGTGACAGAGGCTGAAATGGAGAGGCATAAGCCCCCCGACCAGCCTCGGCCTAGTGATGTTCCCTACCATCCAAGCAGTGATTACTCCTCACTGCTCCTATCTCTGTAGGGACAGGAAGAACACTGGTGGGAGGGGTGGGGAGGGGCCTTTTAACCTCTCACGCTTCCTGTCCCTACAGAGATCCAATAGGACATCCTCCAGTGGGTACTGTCATGGAGGGATGTCCTGGAAATCTTGTTTTCTCGCCCATTTTCCTTGGGGGACACAGGAGACCTTGGGACGTTCAATAGCAGTCCAAGAAGGGGGGAACCACAGCACCAAGGCGAAGCACCCGAAGACATTAAAGGAACCACCGCCTGCAAACCCAGGCGGCCCATACAGCATCCGTCGAAGTCCGAGCATGCACCCTGTATAACAAGGCAAGGCGTGCAAGGAAGACCGGTGGCCACCTCGCACAATTGCTCGGCCGAAGCCCAATGTCTCCGCCCAGGAGACACCAACCGCTCCGGTGTCGCCGTTCATTCCTTCAACGACGGAACCCTGCCCTTGGTGCGGTAACCTCAGATATAATCATTCCGATGAAGCGGGCGAAAGCCACCCTGGAGGTCGTCAAACCTCCTAGAACCACAAGAGTCGAGTGCCGACAAGAGCCGGAGATCTCCAAGTAAAAACTGCAAGGCCCGAACAACGTCCAATCAGTGAAGCGTCCGTTCCCGGGTGGGAAGGGGAGGACTATGGCCTCGTTGAGATGAAAGGCAGATACCACCTTCAGAAGAAAGGAAGGGACGGGATGGAGGACAGCCTTGTCCTGGGGAAGGACAGGAGGCCCGGAACAAGAGGGGGCCGCCATTCAGACACCCGTCTGAGACACGATAGCTACAGAAAACAACAGGACAGAAGAAGTAGGGAGAACTTCTGTAACAGCTCCAAAGGAAAGCTTGGAGCGCTGAGAGCTTAGTATGTGGTTTCCAGGGTGGTAACGGGGATGGTACAGAGGTACCAATGAGCCAGTCCTTGGAAGAATGTCTTGACAGGCCCAAGAGGGCCAGGAACGCTGGAAGATGATGGACAGCGCCGACACTTGACCCTTCAAGGAACAAAGTCCCAGTCCCACGTCCAGGCCGGACTGGAGAAGGACAGAACCATGGAGAGAGAAAGGCAGAGTGGTGAAAAGCTCAGCTTCCCACAGAACCACAGGCAAGGACTCTAAGTCCGATAACAGATCCTGGATGAAGCATGGCCGGTAGTGAACACTAGCGTGCCCGCCGGAATCGCCTGGGCAAGCGGGGAGAAAACCCAATGTGATCCGGCGCAGAATGGTAACACGGGCAGAAGAGTCCGACAAAAACCGGTCCCGCCGTCCCCCGAGCAACGGCGTCCCGTACCCACCTGAGTGGGTGGAGCAAAGGACAGATGGAAGGAACCGAAAAGGCCCTTCCAGCATCCGACAGATGCCAGGACAAGACAGGCTAAAGTCCACGTTGATGTTGCCATCAGAGGAAGGGATTCTATAGTCCCGGTGTGGGAGATCTAAGGACAATCTGGCCCGAAGGGTATTTTTTCCAAGTTACCGAGAAGGTAAGTCTACAGCAGAACTATCGCCTAGAATGGAAAACGCAATCTGCACCCAGCAGGGGGACATAACACGGTAGACCCGGTAAATAGGCGCACAGCCAGTGTGAACGAGGGAGATGGCACAAGGCCACAAGGAACCATCCAAGTGAACAACCATGCTCACCCCAGAGGGGAGGGCAGTGAAGGAAAAGCCTCTGAAGCCTGGCCTGGCAGACGCCACAGAGAGATATGCCCCGAGCGGAAGCCAAAACAGAGCCGGCGAGAAAAAAACAGTCGAAAAAGAGGCCGGCATAACGCCCACTCCTTCTTTCGGTTGGAGGGTAACGGGGAAGTCATAGTAGGACAGCTCAAAGGCAGAACACCCGCTACACTGAGACGCCCGGCTCACCGTCTTGCAGAAAGCGAATACCCTGAAGAACCCAAGGTGGAGGTCCCCCGGACCTGGGCAACCGAGCACCCAAGAGAAGTTCGGTGACCTTCCTGAGAAGAGTGGCCCGAACCTGGTAGCAGAGCAGAACTGAAGCGCAGAGGGCGCCAATAGAGGGGACTCATACCACACTGCGTCCGAAGAGGAGGAAATGGTAGTAGGCGAGGGAACCGTAGTCCCGCCAGAGCCAAAGTAGAATTTGAGGGGCGCTGCAGACAGCCCTCTCAATCATGTGACCGCTTGCGCAGGAAAGCAATGCCGTGGGAGGACAAATGGGTACGCATCTAGGAACCACGAACACTCCCCAGGTGGAAGGGCCAACAAACATGTATGTCGCAGGAGGAAGGGAGGCATATGTACGAGCAGCCCCGAAGCCGTGAGAAGGCCAACCCACCTACGGGAGGAGAAGGCATACACGGCCCAAACAACGCACAGAGCGCACAAAAAAGTATGTTCATTGCAAAATAGTCACTCAGCGAAGGGGGCTAACCACAGAGTCCCACAGTATCTACAGAAGTGCAAAGTGCGGCCTGAAAGGGAGTTATGCACAAGACTAGTATGGAATGCGATGGAACGCAGGCAGTCCCCCCAGAAAAGAGGGAAGTGTACCTGGCAACACTGCAGTTTGTAAGAATGCAAAGGCCCGTCCCAAAGGGGGGGATGCCCAAGGCCAGTAACAACTTCAGAGAAGTAGAACATACCATATTTTGCCCAGAAGGTGACCATGCACATGGCCGCACAGTACCCAGCAGGAACGCAGGAGGTCCGCCTAGTGAAAGGGGGACATGCACGGGGTTATCCTAGCATTAAGTGATTGTGCAAAAACCCACCTAACACTGAATTCCGTGAGAGTGCAACTACTCCGCAATGAAGGGGAACATGTACGAGTCCAGTACATCATATCAAGGACAGCCATGAGTCTCGTGAGAGTGCAAATTCCCGCCCATGGAATGAGGAGGGCTGTTTATGGCCCACAATACATCCGGCGAAAGTGCAGTATTCCGCCCAGAAAGGTGGGGGGGTCATGCACATGGCCAGCATCGCATCCAGTGAAAATGCAAGCACCCCGCCAAGGATGTGGGTCATGCACATGGCTGGCGAGAAAACAACCACAGTCAGTGGCGTTGCGAGAGAATAACCACAGTCAGTGGGCATGTACGTATGCCGCCTGAGGAAAGCATGCATGCCCACGGCTGGCAGCAAATTCAGTGAGTTCAGCACACCGCCCCTGGAAGGGGGGGTCATGCACATGGCCGGCAGCGGATCCAGTGAGAGCGCAGCATACCACCCAAGGAAGGGGGTAGTGCCCATGGCCGGCAGCGAATCCAGTGAGTGCAGCAATCCACCTATGGAAGGAGTTCATGCACATGGCCGGCAGCGAATCCAGAGAGTGCAGTGTTCCGCCTAAGGAAGCACATGGCCAGCACCGTATCCGGTAAAAGTGCAGTATTCCACCTACAGAAGGGGGTCATGCACAAGGCCAGCCCACAGCCAGGGAGAGTGCAATATTCCGCCTAGAATGGGAGATCATGCACATGGCCAGCACCGTGACTGGAGAGGGCGACTAATTCTGCCTATAGAAAAGGCGGCCTGCACCTGGCCAGCGCCATATCCCAGGAGAGGGGCAAGGGTCCGCCTAAAAGGGGAACATGTACCTGGCCAGTGCCGCACCCGGGGAGCGCAACATGCCGCCTATGGAATGGGGGCAGGCATACGGCCAGCGCTACTAAGGTCAGGCTGCAGCATCCTGCGCAGCCAACAAAAATTCTGATATTTCTCATATATATATATATATATATATATATATGTGTATATAGATAAAAATATGAGACGCACAGGAGTGGATGAAACCACAGAGGGAGGTGCTCACAGTAAAAAGGATTCGCCCCTCCTCTGAAGGAATTAACAGTGAGATAAAAAATACTGGGCACTCACACTATAGGTAGAACCATGCGATTGAAGAGATATGCCTAATATACAATTGATAGATTTATTAACATATAGGAATAACCTTACACTTTATACACATATACGAATAAAAATATCCCCACAATCGAGCGCATACATCTAATACATTTAATACTGGGACGACCTAAAATTGATGTTGAGAAGACCTAAAATAGTGGATAAATAAACATCAGTGCAACAATATAATTATAATAATCATCCTGCGGCTAAAACCCATTGATCGCAATTAATAACTTGATATTATAAAAGCCATTAAATTGTTGCCAGTATTCACTTGATTAAAGGATTTGGATCCGCTACTAGGGACAAAGTTACTGAGTCTCTGAATGTCCACTTTACAATGAGTGTTTAAAGCGGCGTCCCGCTCTTACTCACTGTTCGATAGTTGCTTTTGCAGTCTTCCACTGCTGAAGTTCTGGTTCACTGTGAAGAAAGCTTGCTCCCAGGTTGTTTCTGCCACCGGTCTGTATGGCTCTGGGCACCGCTCCGTACCGCTGAAGAGCCGGTGTCCTCCAAGCCTGTAGTTTACCTGCTGGATTCTGTCTGCAGTCACGATACTTAGTATCCTTGTGCTGCGATCTTGATTAGTCTGCGTTCTTAGCAAGTCAGTGTGCCAGGTCCTCTTTACTTACAGGATACTCCGGTCTTTTACAGCATCAACCTGGGGTGATTTAAGTGTATATTCAACACAAGTTCATATGGGTGGAATGGGGGTCTTGGACCAAACGCGTTTCGGGGCTTGACGTTGCCCCTTCCTCAGTGGTGATCAATCCCCCTTGAAAGGTTCTTTTTATGTGAAATCCTATGCTGGTTCCAATTTCTCAATTAGATGTTACTCCTCCTATTTTTCACAATGTGGTACGGATCCCTTAATCATTATTTGTAGATTTGTAAATGTTTGTTGTTCCATCAAAATATACCTTTTTCCTATATTTTACTTTATTTTTCGTATTGGTCACACCCTACAGCTCTTAATTCATATCATTCAGGGGCGTAGCTATAGGCTCATGGGCCCTGGTGCAAGAGTTCAATTTGGGCCCCCCCTACCCCACAGCAGAAGTATATGCCAATCGTCCACCAGCAAGGCAGCTGGCACTGGGATCTCCATGTTATTGGTCAGTTAATACAGGCTGTGTGGGTCCATTGGAAGCTATCCAAGGCATCACAAGGAACTGCTGTTTGGCATTACATTTGTTGTAGTTGTGCATTGTAGATGTAGCAGAGATGAGTTTGTCACTTGCCTAAGATTGAGGGGGGGGGGGGCAGTTTGTCACTTGCCCAAGACTGAGGGGTGGGGGGGGCAGTTTGTCACTTGCCCAAGACTGAGGGGGGGCAGTTTGTCACTTGCCTAAGGGGGGCCTCCCAGGCTGTGCACATTAATCCTGGCTGATCGATCGCTGCCTGCTGCAGTCACATGATGCATGATGAGAATACTGAGATTTCCTAAAGGGTGTATTGACTGGTCTGGTCTGGGCTTATTATCACGATCTCACCGGCGCTCCCACCAGGCGGGTCAGAGCCCGGATTCACTCAGGACAGACATAAAGTCGCAGTCACTCACTCACTGGACCGACCGGACCAGGACCCCGGTCGGTCGGACGCTCACCTCAGTAAGTCAGTCAGGTCAGTCAGTGTGTCTCGCAGTCGCAGTCACACTCGCAGGATAGGAGAGCAGTGGCGTAGCGTGGGTTGCCTGCACCTGGGGCAAGCCAAAAATGGTGCCCCCCCCCCCTACCCCGGGCACGCCCCTTTTAACAAATACTGTAGTAGATCACTAGAAGTCCTATGTAACACAGTGATAACTCTCTGAGTACAGATAATGTTGTAGATGGGTGTGAGGCCCCAGAATTCAGAACACACACAGTGTTACCTGAAGTCTGGGGCCGGGCTGAGGCAGTGTGGGTCAAATTCTATATACCCCTTACCCTACCGAGAAACAGATATGTGCATGGATAATATTATTACAGGAGAATGCCGCACCATACCTGTTACATCCAGTGACGTCTCCTGTGATGTAGACTCTCCTCGACGTCTTCATTCAGAGATAAGACCACCATGATACCTTCTTTCTGCCGCTTCTCGTCTCTGCAGAGTTTCACAGAAAAAAATTTAGGTTCCTCACTTTACTATAAACCTCTCCTTCCTGGTGTCTCAACAACTCATCCTGCTGCCCCCCAATATTGTGCTAGAGCCAGACAGATAGTCCCCCATTCCCCATAATATTATTTCCCCTGTATAATATAATGGCCCCCTCTTGTTATTAATATAATGGCCCCCTCTTTGTTATTAATATAATGGCCCCCTCTTTGTTATTAATATAATGGCCCCCTCTTTGTTATTAATATAATGGCCCCCTCTTTGTTATTAATATAATGGCCCCCTCTTTGTTATTAATATAATGGCCCCCTCTTTGTTATTAATATAATGGCCCCCTCTTTGTTATTAATATAATGGCCCCCTCTTTGTTATTAATATAATGGCCCCCTCTTTGTTATTAATATAATGGCCCGCTCTTTATTATTAATATAATGGCCCGCTCTTTATTATTAATATAATGGCCCCTCTTTAACTCTAAAGAGGGGGCCATTATATTAATAATAAAGAGGGGGCCATTATATTAATAATAAAGAGGGGGCCATTATATTAATAATAAAGAGCGGGCCATTATATTAATAATAAAGAGGGGGCCATTATATTAATAACAAAGAGGGGGCCATTATATTAATAACAAAGAGGGGGCCATTATATTAATAATAAAGAGGGGGCCATTATATTAATAATAAAGAGGGGGCCATTATATTAATAATAATGTATTGGCCCCCTCTTTATTATTAATGTATTGGCCCCCTCTTTATTATTAATGTAATGGCCCCCTCTTTATTAATAATATAATGTCCCCCTCGTTGTTAATATAATGTCCCCCTCTTATTAATACTATGATGTCCACTGAGTACTGTCAGTGGCCCCCAGTGCCTCTGCAATAAGGGTAGAACGTAGGGTACATAAAAAAAAAAAATAATTAATACTTACCTCTCTCTCCTTCACAGCTTGTGGCATCCTGGTACAGGCGGTCACCAATGCCTCGCTCACTGTGCCTTCCCGCGCCGCGTCATCGCGTCATCTCGCGAGATCCGACGCAGGAGGTCACAGTGAGGTACGTGACTAAGTCCTGCGTCGCACCTCAACTGAAGCCGCTCCCCCGGCCCCTCCTCACTTCAGCTGCCCTGCAGTGCGTGTCACGCAGGGCCTCTCCTCTCGGCCTCCGCTCCGCCCCCTGTAAATCGTATTTTAGTTATTCAGCTGCGGCTGCGCTCTCCTGGCGTGAGGGGGCCCTGTGGGCCCCCCTGACTCAGGGGCCCGGTCGCAATTGCGACCCCTATAGCTACGCCACTGATATCATTGCAGAGTTACAATACATTCGGGCTTAACATATTTAACATATTAAGTCCTCATTCATATGGCATAGAAAATAATAATACATAAAAAACGCATCTACTATTCCTGTGTTACCTAAGCGATTTTAGCATTTCCCTGCCATAAACATATTTAGCCCAATACTTCCAATGCAATGGAATTTTCTTCTCAAAACTTCTTTATCTTTATAATACCCATAATATTCATCCATAAAATATTCCTTCATAAAAATCCTTCCATAAAACTTGTTATCAAAAATTATTTTATCAGAAATTCCCTATTTGAGTCCTTATTGTCTAAATAAGATATTAATATGTTCCATTATGTAAAATACTAAAAAAAAAATTTAAAAAAAAAAAAAAAAATTTTAAAAATATTTTATTTTAATTAATTTTTTTCATATTTTCATGTTTCCGCACCAACGGTATAGATGGGGGACTGGAAATTCTTCTGATCAGAAAATGTGGTGGATGGGTGGAAGTGCCCCGCAAAGGGCCGAACCCCACCAGAATGATTGAACTGGGAGGGGTTTTGCCATCTGCGGGGGACATCCACCATGTTTACAGGAACCCGAACAGTTCGAATTCTGCATTCAATCCACCCGGCATTAATGTATTCCATTCGAAGATTCTTTGAGTCTCTAGCCTTGACATCTTACTTATATGATCCCCTCCCCTCCATCCTTTATCTATTAATCGTTAATTTCTAACGATAATTTGTTTTCCCTTAGTCCTAACAGCAGCACAGATGGGGGTTAACTGCCCCTGTGGACTGGTAGGACCGGCGGAATTTTAATGAGCCCAAGAACCAATAAACGATCTTCAGCTCCCTGAAAGGGAGGAGATCACCCCCCAGCCCACCGTGTTTTTAACAAGCATAATGTATTTAGGGTGGGATATTTGTGTGCTGCTGTTAGGACTAAGGGAAAACAAATTATCGTTAGAAATTAATGATTCCCTTACGTCCTCAACAGCAGCACAGATGGGGAGATAGCAAGAAGAATCCCCTAGGGAGGGTCCTCATGCCTGGCAGAACTAAGAACAGTCTGCCCAAAAGCCGAAAACTCTGCCATCCTAGCATCTATCCTATAATGGGAGATGAAGGTTGACTCAGAGCTCCAGGAGGCCGCCTTACAGATCAACTCTAAGGGGAGGAGTCTTCTCTCCGCAACCGAGGTGGAGACCGCCCTAGTAGAATGGGCCCTCACAAACTCGGGAGGATCTAAGGATTGGGAGACGAAAGCTTCCAAAATGGCCTCCTTGATCCAGCGACTAATGGTGGCTTTAGACGCTTTACGGCCTTTAGACTTACCGGCAAACAGGATAAGAAGATTCTCATCTTTCCTGAACTCACTAGATCTATCCACATAGATCTGGAGGCATCTTGAAATATCCAGCGGGTCTCTAGCTGGAGTATCAGAGGAGGAGGCTGTAAACAAAACTGGTAAAGATATTACCTGATTGATGTTCTGGAAAGTAGGCACCTTAGGCCTGAAGTAAGGTAAAAACTTCAGGAGTACTCTATCCTGTAGAAAAATAATGTACGGGTGATTTGCGGAAAAAGCCTGCAATTCAGAAACTCTTTTGGCTGAAGCTATAGCCAGAAGAAAGACCATCTTTAAAGTCAGAAATTTAAAATTTACCTCCTCCAAGGGCTCGAAGGGGGGAGATGCTAGCCCCCTGAGCACTACTGAAAGATCCCACTGGGGGATAGGTTTCAGTATAGTAGGCTTTAGTCTTTCAGCTCCCTTCAGGAAGCGTTTGATGAGTGGGTCCCGAGAATGTGGCCTGTTGAGACAGGCCGAGATGGCATAAACCTGTACCTTCAAGGTAGCTGGAGATAGGCCTCTATCTAATCCATCCTGAAGAAATTGAAGTATCGCAGGAAGGGGCGGATCTGCAGACGCCACCTGTCTGGAATCACACCATGCCTCGAAGATTCTCATGATCCTGGAGTAGGCCTTCTTTGTAGACTCTGCTCGGGAATGCGACAAAGTTCTCAGGACCGACTCGGAAAGCCCTTCTATGTTGGGAAGGGACTGATCAACCTCCAGGCTGTCAGGTTGAACCTGTGCAGATCTGGGCAGAGGTGAGTGTCCCACGACACCAGGGTCTGCTCCGGGGGGAGTCTCCAGTATTGTCCCCGACTCATCTGAATGAGCTGGGTAAACCAGGATCTTCTGGGCCAAAACGGTATGATGGCTATTACCGAGGCCTGATCCTGACGGATTTTCATCAATACCCTCGGTATCATGGAAAAGGGAGGGAAGATGTAAGCCAGCCTGAACCTCCACGGTATTGACAGAGCATCTATCGCCAGGGGGTTGTCTTCCCTGTAGAGGGAACAGAACCTCATCACCTTGGCGTTGAACCTGGTTGCCATGAGATCCACTTCTGGCATACCCCATCTGTGAACTAGCTGCCTGAAGATCTCCGGATGCAGAGACCACTCCATGGTCGGTAATCCTCGACTTAAGCGGTCCGCTATCATATTGAGGGAGCCTCGAATATGAACGGCAGATAGATGGGAAAGGTTCAGCTCTGCCCACCGAAGAATTACCCCGATCTCTGACAGAAGGGGCAATGATCTTGTGCCTCCCTGTTTGTTTATATAGAGGACAGCAGTCATATTGTCTGACTGGACTTTCACTGCTTTGCCCCGGATCTGAGGCGCAAAGTGAAGGAGGGCTAGCCGGATAGCTCGCATCTCGCGAAGATTGGAGGAAAGATGCCGCTCCAGAGGAGACCAAGATCCCTGAATTGGGGATCCGTCCAGGTGAGCGCCCCAGCCTACAAGGGACGCGTCTGTAGTCAATATGACCCAAGCTGGTTGGGTCATAGACTTCCCTGCTGGTAGCTGAAACCACCATCTGAGGGAATTTCGGGTTTGACCGGACAGGGAGCACAGGGAATCTAGCCCCGCAGGGCTGCCGTTCCATAGGTGTAAGACCTCCGACTGAAGAGGACGGAGGTGCCATAACGCCCAAGGGACCGCATCCGCAGCCGCTGACATGAGCCCCAGCATCTTCATGAGAGTCCGGATAGAGACTCGACGAGGGACATAAAGGACCTTTGCCAGGTCCTGAATCCGCGCTCTCCTTTCTGGAGTCAACCGGAGGGACATCTCCACAGAGTCGACCACGAATCCTAAGTAATGGATTGAAGTCGATGGGCTCACATTCGACTTCTGCCAGTTGATAATCCAGCCTAGGCGGAAGAGAAAGGAGACTGCGACCTGAAGATGGTGGGTAAGGATCGGAACTGAAGAGGCTATGAAAAGCCAATCGTCCAGATAAGGAATAATAGTCAGTCCTTGGAGTCTCAAAGCTGCCACCACCGAAACCACCACCTTGGTGAAGATGAGGGGGGCAGAAGAGATTCCGAAGGGAAGCACGGCGAACTGAAAGTGCCTGCAAACCCCTGAGATCTGGACCGCGATCCTGAGGAGTTTCCGGGAAGCGGAATGGATCGGAATGTGAAGGTACGCATCCTTGAGGTCCAGAGTAGCCATGACGTCCCCAGAATTGAGGATATGGCTGACTGACCTTATGGTTTCCATGCGAAACCTTGTTTTCCTTATAAATCGATTGAGGAATCTCAAATCGATGATCATCCGGAGATCTCCTGTCTTCTTGGGAACCAGGAACACTGGTGAATAAATCCCTAGGCCCCTCTCCCCTGCCGGTACCTCCTCCAGGGCTCCCTTGGAAATATAGTCCTGAATGTAAGATTCTAGGACCACCTGTTTGGCAGACCCGAAGCTTCGTGTGGCGATGAATCTCTCTGGGGGGAGAGAGATAAGATCTACCCGGTACCCGGCGGAAACTATGTCCTGGACCCAGGGGTCTGCAATCAACCGGCTCCAAGAGTCTTTGAAATGGGTAAGACGGCCCCCCACGGGAATCTGGGGGAGGGGTACGGGAAAATCTAGAGGAGACACTGCAGGGGCAGCAGGGCTTATCCAAGAGCCTCGAGGAGGCCCATAGTCAGGAGGGTTTTGCCTCCCTGGTGGGTTTGCGGGGGCGTCTCGGATATTTACGAGATGGCCCCCCCCAATCTCTGCGCCTAGACTGCTGCCCAGAACGACCTCCACCCTTCTTTTCCTGTCTGGGGCGTCCCCGAAAGGGCTGCTGGGGGAGGCTCTTCCCTTTTTTATCGGAGAGCCCCTCCATTATTTTGTCCAATTCGGACCCGAATAACCTATCTGGTTCGAAGGGGAGCCCACAAAGGTTAAACTTGGATGCGTTATCCGCAATCCACGGTTTCAGCCAGAGTGGTCTGCGGGCAGCTGAAACTAGGGCCATAGTTTTGGCGGCCAGCTTTAGCTGCATCTGGGAGGAATCAACTAAAAAGTCCATAGCCAGGTTGGCTGACTTGAAGGCTGCCAGGATGTCGTCTCTTGATACGCTCTGGTCCACATCCGTCTGGATTTGATTAAGCCTAGAGCGTAGATAGGTGGCTACCTCAGTGGCCGCAATGGAAGTAGATGCGGAGGCGGCGGCCGCCGCGTAACCCCTCCTAAGGGTGCACTCTGCCCTCCGGTCTAGGGGGTCCTGCAGGCTAGACCCATCGTCTGCAGGGACTAGAGTGCGCCGGGACAACTTGGCTATAGCCATGTCCACCTTGGGAACGGAACCCCACGATTCCACCAAGGGTTTAGCCATCGGGTACATGAGTCTGAATTTTCTGGTAAGCACTGGACCCTTCTCAGGCTTCTTCCACTCTGTGCGCATCACAGAGAGGAGGGTCTCATCCGCTCTAAAGACACGCTGTGTCCGACCGGCGGGATCGGAGGACTCCCCCATGTCAACATCCTGGTCCCCCGACCTGATGGACTTGAGTAACTTCTGCGTCTTTTCTGGAGGAAAAAAGCAAGAAGTAGATTCTTCTTCCTCAGAAGAAGAAGACCCCACTGAACAGGGGGTAGGTCTTTCGACCGGTGCGACCACCTCCATGGGAGTCTGAGAGGGACCTGGTAGCCTCTCATTAAGTAGCTGAACTACTCCCTTGATGGAATCATCCACGTATGTCTTGGTCCATTGGAACATCTCCTGCATCGTGGGTTCCGTGGATGCCGTGCGACAACTCTCACATCTGGAGTAAGGACAGCTGTCAACTAGGGGTGTGTTACATTCGTAACATGCCAAATGCTTCCTCTTGGCCCCAGCCTTCCGCTGATCCTCCTTAGGGGAAGCCATAGTCTGTAATGGAAGAAACAAAACAGGTCATAACACCTACAACATCAGGAGGTGGAGAAAACCAGACCTTAAGGGGGCCCACCAGCACTAGAAGAAATAGAGCTGAAAGAAGAGGAAGTACAAAACCCAAGCAAAGCAATACTGCAGGAATATCACAAAGCACAGGAGAGCTCTGGAGCTAACTTGTGAAAGCAACGCAACCAGAGCACTGACTGATGGGCTCTGGGCGCTTAAAAGGAGGAAACCCCGCCCAATGGGCGGGTTCCTGAAACGAGATCAGCACCACTCCCTTTTTTTTTTTTTGTATATGTGCTGCCAAAGCAAGCACTCAGAAAAACCAGAGCCTATACTGGCTCTACCTAAACGAAAAATTGTCTCCCCAGACTAATCCTAAGTCCAGGATGTCATTCTAGGGAGCCAGTTTAAGAAAAGGTGAGTTTTATACATCACCGCATCGCTTCGGAAAACCGGAAGTGACGTAGCGCACCTAAGGCGCGTCACTTCCGGGAAATGGCGGCGCCCATAGCGCCGCACACATGCGGTAACAGAGGAACGGAGCACCGTCTACAGATGATGAAAGAAGAGGGGAGGGGACGCCCCCCTCCCCAACTGGTACCCCAGACCGAAATCGCCATGATCAGGCCTAAAATAAAGGCACTGAGATGCATAGAAAGCGAGCTAAGCTTTAAGGAGGGAAAAAAGAACCCCTAAGCAATCTTCAGCTCCCAAAGAGGGAGCGACACGCCAGTCCACCTGTCCAGAGGACAGAAAAAAACACGGTGGGCTGGGGGGTGATCTCCTCCCTTTCAGGGAGCTGAAGATCGTTTATTGGTTCTTGGGCTCATTAAAATTCCGCCGGTCCTACCAGTCCACAGGGGCAGTTAACCCCCATCTGTGCTGCTGTTGAGGACGTAAGGGAATCACGTGTTTATCTATTGCTGCGAATTTCATGCCTGTCGGGTTAGTCATGTTTTAATTTAAAATGTTTAGACAAAGCGTGTGTCTCTAAACCTTTTTTTTTTTATATTAATGACATGTTCAGAAATGCGCTTTTTTTAGAGTTCTTTTTGTTCTTCCCACATACGGACGTCCGCATGGGCATTCTATGATATATATGACATTGTCAGAATTGCAAGTGAGAAAATCTTTTATAGGTTTATGTTTGTTTGTCTTAGATATAATCTCTTTATTTTTACGAGGAAATGAGGTTTCTCTACAGTTTCCACATTTACCACATCTATGGAAACCTTCCATGTTTAAGCATTTTTGTATACATTTATTATTTTTATCCTTTCTTTTTATCGTTGGGGCTACCAGAGTGCCCAAGTTAGGGGCTTTAGTGAAGGAGATCTGTGGTTTAGGCTACTTTCACACTTGCGTTCAGAGCGGATCCGTCTGAGACGGATCCGCTCCTATAATGCAGACGGTGGATCCGTTCAGAACGGATCCGTCTGCATTATATTGTTAAAAAAAATTCTAATTGTCAAAGTAGCCTCAGACGGATCCGTCCAGACTTTACATTGAAAGTCAATGGGGGACGGATCAGTTTGACAATTGAGCCATAGTGTGTCATATTCAAACGGATCCGTCCCCATTGACTTACATTGTAAGTCTGGACGGATCCGCTTGCCTCCACACGGCCAGGCGGACACCCGAACGCTGCAAGCAGCGTTCAGGTGTCCGCCTGCTGAGCGGAGCGGAGGACAGACGGTGCCAGACTGATGCATTCTGAGAGGATCCGCATCCACTCAGAATGCATTAGGGCTGGACGGATCCGGTCGGGGCCGCTTGTGAGCCCCTTCAAACGGAACTCACAAGCGGAACCCCGAACGCTAGTGTGAAAGTAGCCTCACTTGGAATTAAGGATCCTATTACTTTATCCTTTTGGAGTAGGTGCCAGTGTTTGCCTATTATTTTCTGTATCCTTCTGTATTCTTCATTAAAAGGTAAAATAATCCTCAATTCCTCTTTCTCCCCTTCCTTATCCGTTTTCCCCTCTGAGAAGAATTCCTCTCTTTTCATATCCCTCACTTTGTTCAAGGATCTATTTACTAGTTCCTCAGGATAATCCTTCTCTAAAAATGCCTTTTTCATTTTCCTAGCTTCTTCTTCAAATTGGTCCTCTATTGTGCAATTACGCTTTATTCTGCGGAATTGGCCCTGCGGTATGTTCATCAGCCAGCTCGGTAAATGGCAGCTGCTGACGGTTTCTTGTTGTGGGTTTTATATAAGTACAACTTTGTAATGCTTTGTCTTTTACAAAAAAATGTTTAAATTAAAAATTCCACTACTTCTTTATTAATATTGTGAGTAAAATTTTAATTAAAATTATTAAGATTTATCTCTAGTACAAACTTATCCAATGACTCCCTACCCGATTTCGGGGGGTAATGTTACGTTCCTCCCAATCTGCCATAAAAAGATTGGCATAACTAGGGGCGAACCTGGTGCCCATGGCCGTGCCCCGTGTTTGTAGGTAAAAATCTGATTCAAAGTTAAAATAATGATGGGTTAATATAAAATCCACACTCTGAATTAGAAAATCTTTTTGTCCCTCTTGCAGTCTCCCTTCTTTCCTCAATTGTGTTTCCACTGCCTGTTTCCCTTGCTCATGTTTAATAATCGTATATAACGATTGGACATCTAATGTGCCCATCCACCATTCTTCTTCAAATTTTCTATAATGTTAATTATTTATGTAGAATCTTTGGTGTATGATACACTCTTTTTAACCGTGGGTTCGGTTCGAACTGTTCGGGTTCCTGTAAACATGGTGGATGTCCCCCGCAGAAGGCAAAACCCCTCCCAGTTCAATCATTCTGGTGGGGTTCGGCCCTTTGCGGGGCACTTCCACCCATCCACCACATTTTCTGATCAGAAGAATTTCCAGTCCCCCATCTATACCGTTGGTGCGGAAACATGAAAATAAAAAAAGAATAAAAATAACAAAATAAAATATTTTTTTTTTTAAATTGAAAAATTTTGTAGTATTTTACATAATGGAACATAATATCTTATTTAGACAATAAGGACTCAAATAGGGAATTTCTGATAAAATAATTTTTGATAACAAGTTTTATGGAAGGATTTTTATGAAGGAATATTTTATGGATGAATATTATGGGTATTATAAAGATAAAGAAGTTTTGAGAAGAAAATTCCATTGCATTGGAAGTATTGGGCTAAATATGTTTATGGCAGGGAAATGCTAAAATCGCTTAGGTAACACAGGAATAGTAGATGCGTTTTTTATGTATTATTATTTTCTATGCCATATGAATGAGGACTTAATATGTTAAATATGTTAAGCTCGAATGTATTGTAACTCTGCAATGATATGAATTAAGAGCTGTAGGGTGTGACCAATACGAAAAATAAAGTAAAATATAGGAAAAAGGTATATTTTGATGGAACAACAAACATTTACAAATCTACAAATAATGATTAAGGGATCCGTACCACATTGTGAAAAATAGGAGGAGTAACATCTAATTGAGAAATTGGAACCAGCATAGGATTTCACATAAAAAGAACCTTTCAAGTGGGATTGATCACCACTGAGGAAGGAGCAACGTCAAGCCCCGAAACGCATTTGGTCCAAGACCCCCATTCCACCCATATGAACTTGTGTTGACTATACACTTAAATCACCCCAGGTTGATGCTGTAAAAGACCGGAGTATCCTGTAAGTAAAGAGGACCTGGCACGCTGACTTACTAAGAACGCAGACTAATTAAGATCGCAGCACAAGGATACTAAGTATCGTGACTGCAGACAGAATCCAGCAGGTAAACTACAGGCTCGGAGGACACCGGCTCTTCAGCGGTACGGAGCGGTGCCCAGAGCCATACAGACCGGTGGCAGAAAACCTGGGAGCAAGTTTTCTTCACACACAGTGAACCGGAACTTCAGCAGTGGAAGACTGCAAAAGCAACTATCGAACAGTGAGTAAGAGCGGGACGCCGCTTTAAACACTCATTGTAAAGTGGACATTCAGAGACTCAGTAACTTTGTCCCTAGTAGCGGATCCAAATCCTTTAATCAAGTGAATACTGGCAACAATTTAATGGCTTTTATAATATCAAGTTATTAATTGCGATCAATGGGTTTTAGCCGCAGGATGATTAATATTGTTATATTGTTGCACTGATGTTTATTTATCCACTATTTTAGGTCTTCTCAACATCAATTTTAGGTCGTCCCAGTATTAGATTTATGCCCTCGATTGTGGGGATATTTTTATTCGTATATGTGTATAAAGTGTAAGGTTATTCCTATATGTTAATAAATCTATCAATTGTATATTAGGCATATCTCTTCAATCGCATGGTTCTACCTATAGTGTGAGTGCCCAGTATTTTTTTTATCTCACCATATATGTGTGTATATATATATATATATATATATATATATATTTTTTTTTTAAACACAGCCTCTTTGAGGGAGGAAGGGGCCACCATATAAGGGCACAGCCTCTCTGAGAGGCTATCTTAGGGTCTCCTCCAGATGGGAGTCGGTCGGTACCCAAGATGTTAATAGGGATCCGACCTGAGGGCAGTGCAGCGATCCCCTGGGGGCGGGGGGGACCTCTGGCGGGAAGAATTTGCGCCTTGAGAGTTCCCGACCCCCTCCAATCGAGGCCTGAATTTTGCGGCCCAGTAGGCCGCGAAGCCGGGGCCTAAATTTTTGCAGTGCCCAGGAGGTACCGGCCGGGACCTGGAGAGAGCGGAGCATGCATAATAGCGGCCGCGGGAGCCCACCCCGCGGGCCGGAAGAGTCAGGAGGCCCGGAATTGCGTCCCAGTAGGCCGCGAAGCCTGGGACAGAATTTTTTGCAGCGCCCGGCCGACCGGAAAGCACCTAGGGTCGGCCAGGGTCTGTTGGAACACCGCACCAGTCCATGCCGGCCGTAGGGCTGGAGAAGCCACTCTCACCATCAGCCGTCTTCACCCTCGGTCCGTTCCAGCAGGGTTGCCCCTTCAGCTACTGGCACCGTAGTGGCAGGACGCTGGAAGAGGGACTTTGCGTGTAGGCGACCCTTGCGCTAGCGGGATGCAGGGGAGCTGGGCTGCCCTGGTCCACCTTGCCTTCTGTGGGGGAGGCAGCAGTGCGGGTGACCGGCGTCAATGACGGGGGGGGTGATCAGGGGTTAATAAGTGACGGTGGGGGTGTACTGTGGTGCTTGGTGCTACTTATTACAGAGCTGCCTGTGTCCTCTGGTGGTCGATCCAAGCAAAAGGGACCACCAGAGGACCAGGTATATTAGACGCTGTTAACAAAACAGCGTCTGATATACCTTTCAAGGGTTAAAAAAAAAAAAAAAAAAAAAAAAACCCCGTCTACAGCCTGCCAGCGAATGATTGCCGCTGGCAGGCTGTAGATCCTGTGAACGCGTGCTCCCGGTCACAGGAAATCACTCCTCTCGGGAGATGACGCGCCAATGCGTCCACGACGAATAACCCAGCCGCCCGCAGGACGCATCCCTGTGTTTGGCAGTCGGGAGGAGGTTAAAGAGTTCAGCAACTATATTAAACAGAAACATAATTAAAGGTTTTATTTCTTCCCAAGTACTACAGTATAACAAAAATAAAAATATGAACAATTTTTTTTTTTTAAACAGTTAATCAACATTTTTCTTTATCATTTTTAAACAGAATTGTTTGAAAGTACAACAGAAAAGGATTCAAGTGTATCTGTACTTTTGAAAAAACTTGATATGTCAGTGTCAAAGGTTTTGATTTGTGGGGGTCCAATTGCTGAGACCACTACAGGGTGCTCTATGCCACTGGAGACGCCCTCTTAAACTCTCCATTGTGTCCTCAGCAGTCCTTTTTGTAAGCAAGTCTTTCACCTTGTTTTAGCAATCGGCTGGGACCTCAGCACTCTGACCCCCCCCCCCCAACTAATCTAAACCTAGTGTTCCCGACATTTTTTATTTTTTTTTCCCCCAAGAGGACCTTTCACCTGGAAAAACATTGTTAACCAAGTGTCCTTACATATACAGCGGCGCCCAGGGATCTCCCTGCACTTACTATTATCCCCAGGCGCCGTTCCGTTCTCCCGTTATGTCCTCCGGTATCTTCGCTCAGTAAGTTATAGTAGGCGTTGTCTGCCCTTGTTCTGCTGGGCGTCTCCTCCTCCTAGGCTGTAGCGCTGGCCAATCGCAGCGCAGAGCTCACAGTCTGGGAGAAAAAAAACTCCCAGGCTGTGCACTGATTGCCCAGCGCTACAGCCTAGGAGGAGGAGACGCCCAGCAGAACAAGGGCAGACAACGCCTACTATAACTTACTGAGCGAAGATACCGGAGGACATAACGGGAGAACGGAGCGGCGCCCAGGGATAATAGTAAGTGCAGGGAGATCCCTGGGAGCCGCTGTATATGTCAGGATACTTAGTTCACAATGTTTTTCCAGGTGAAAGGTCCTCTTTAAGTACAAGCACACCAAGTAGTTTACATTACATTCTCATACTGTACACGTTGATCTGCTAGAATCCATCCTCCAAAGTATATGCAGACACACTGATCCACCTTACCTTCCTCAGCGGCAGAAGACATGTTGTATTGTCTTGGCTGCAGCAGTGATGATATATCAAAGCAGCTAAGCACTGAACTCAGATGTCAGTGATTGGCTGCAGTGGTATACGGGACATCACTGATGCAGACAAAATAATAAATTACAGCTGCACACAGCGGAGAGGCGACAATGGATTGGGAGGGGAGGGGGGGGGGGTTAAGGAAGTAAAGGTAGTTTTCTATCATTAGGGTCCCTGCAGTTTTGAAAAATAATTAGGGACTATCCCTTTATGCCCTATATAAAATTATTCAGATACATTCTCCAGCATCACATCTGTAGGGATATTTTAAACAATGCTACCGTTCATATGAAATAAGGGACCATTATTAAATGAACATTTCTGGGATGATGTGCTGCAAAAAATACACTATGTTTGATTGTTTATAGCTTGAAGAGAATTCCTAACTTTTATAATCATTAGGTCCAAAATTATGTACAAATTAAGGTCTGAATATCTTTATAGCAGGCAGGGCACCATTTCTAATACAGAGCTCCAAAACCTCTGCATGGACAGTTAAGATACAATTCTGGCTGTAGCCACCACTAGAGGGAGCTCTGGGACCTGCTCCCATCTCCAAGTACAGAGCACAGTGGGAATGGAGAGAAGGCCACACATGCAGCTTTCTCCACTGCTGCAGACCTTTTGAAAACAACCAAGTGCCAGTTGTTTGTTTTGTTTTTTGGAGGTCCCACACTGGTGAACGGAGGGGTGGTCCAACAATAGCCAAATGTACTCAAACGCAGTGAATGGAGAGAACACTGCATGTTCAGCATACCATAAATCTTCCTATGGGAATACCACTTTTAAAGGGAATGTGTCATACAGATGAAACTCGAAAAATTAGAATATCGTGCAAAAGTCTATTTATTTCAGTAATGCAACTTAAGGATTTGCATTAATGCAGCTTAAAATTAGAATTTTGTGAAAAGGTTCAATATTCTAGGCTTAAAGTGTCACACTCTAGTCAGCTAATTAATCCATATCTTCTGAGCAAAGGGGACCTCAAAATTGTGACTGAGGTTTTATAAGCTGTATGTAATGAGTCCATCTCATATATTAGTTTCATCTTTTAAGTTACATTACTGAAATAAATTAAAACTTTGCACGATATTCAAATTTTTTGAGTTTCACCTGTACGTTTCCAAGAAACTAGGTTTTCTTTGAAACACTGCAACATATTAAAATAAAACATGCAACCAGTTCCCTTTGAATAGGTGTCCAGGGTTCAAAAAACATGGCTACTTTCTACCAAAACTAATGCCACACCTGTCCACAGCTTAGCCTCATTTATTCTAATCGAGCCAAGCTGCAATATCAGTCAACCTATGAACATAGGTGGCACTGGTTTGGGAAGAAAACAGACTTTTTTTATCCTGTAAAACCCCTTTAACTCAGTCTATGCAGATAATTTACAGTCAGGCCTCGTTCACACTTCAGTGATTTCCATCAGCGATTTGTGAGCCAAAACCAGGTGCAGATCTTTCCTTTATACCTAATCTCTGTGTTGACTTCATTTTTGGTTTTGCTCAGAAATCACTGAAGTGTGAACGAGGCCTTAGAGTGCTCTGCTAATAAAACACCCAGAGCTTCATATAAATAAAATTTATCAACACAGAATTCTGAATTTATTTAGAATAAGACTAAATAGTATTCCAAAGGCCACTTTCAGACGAGCGAGTGTCACGCTCCGGACTCGCAGCGCAGCACCTGTCCTGACCTCCCAGCACTGCCGGGGTCGCATAGCATTATTTTGCTTTATGATGCTATGTAACCCTTACAGTTCTGGAATGTATTGAATAACACTGGCAGCATTATAAGGGTTACATAGCATCATAAATCAATATAATGCTATGCGACCCCGGCAGTGCTGGGAGGTCAGGACAGGTGCTGCACTTCAAGTCCGAAGCGTGACATGTGCTCGTCTGAAAGTGGTCATAGGTGACATTCAAGTCTAGTGTGCATATACAATTCTTTAGTATACGCCAAAAACTTGCTTGTGGACCCTGAGCCCAAGAAAACTATGTGCAGCGTGGAAAGGTCACAGTAAAAACCGCTTTAAATCACTTCCTTCTGCTATCTCCAGACCAGAACTCTATCGCATCAGCTGAGAATGAAGAGGAAGTGTGCATGTAGGCAGCCCACCCGCCCTTGGGACCACCTACTCTGTGTATGGATACACCACAAATGTCCCATTTGGCAATACCTCCAAACTAAATACAGAATTTCTACAGCAGCAATTGGGAACCATGTGGTTGGTAGAAGCGTCCCATTACAATGTGACGCTGCATGCTGACACCATGGTTATATGATACACATGTACAGCATTATGGTCCTGAGGAATAAACCTTCTGCAGTTATGTTAATCCAAGACTGGTTTTATTTTCTTTACCTTGACAAGTCTACAGGGCACTTTAGAAAAATTCACCCCCCAAAAAAAGTGCTTGGCATAGTGAGGTCCCAAACCTTTGTGTGGTTATTTAACATGACATATTTTAATTTATAAATAACCAATGATAGAAAATCTCAGTAAATTGAGGTGTCATTCCAGCATATTAGAAACCCTATAGAAGGCAGGCTGATTTACTTGAATGCACAACTTCATATCTTAAGGAAGGGAAAAAAAATAATATATACACAGTACATGTTAATGCAGTCCTACCAGAATCCCTGACAAAACAATTTCACAATAGGACAGAAGTGTAAACTGATGTACATTCAAGAAGATTACTTCCTTTCGAGAGGCCTGTGGTTTGGCAGCTATGTGGGGGTTGACAGCAGTTTTCACCCTTTGCAGTGCTTGTGCAAATCAGCAGCTTTGTGTATTTAAGACACGAGATCCCCCGGCTACCAGGAGGTAAAGAACGGCTTTCTGCAGTGGAAAGTCTGTGTGAACGCATTGCTCAGGTGAACGATCCTGCCCTGGCTTCCAGTCTGGCTTCGCTCCACCACTACTTTAGGCATCTGGACCAGCTGAATGGGAGACTTCTCATCCTTTAACGCCTGAGTCAGATTCAGGATCTGATTGAAAGAAATGAAAGGTTTGGTATTAAAAAAAAATAATATCACTCTTTTACCGTTTCCTGCAAAACACTGATATGTCCATTTTGCAAACAATAGGACATGTTCTGTATTTTTCGCAGAACTACGGCACAGACATACGGATGTGGACAGCACACGTTATTTTTTGCGGCCCCTTTGAAACGAATGGGTCTGCATCCGATCTGCAAAAAATGTGAATCAGATTCAAACCACAAATATGGTCGTGTGCATGAGGCTTTGCGCAGTGACTGAGTCACTTGGCCACTTCATCTAGTGAATCTATCAGGTGGCTGCTGTACTTTGAAGGCCGTGTACAGGCTGAGCCACGGCTGCAATGTTGACTGGCAGCCATGACCAGGATGACCTGTAATAAAGTTAGCAGATTTATTTTTATTTATCTTTTAAATCAAAATGCATTTAGTTTATTGCCATAAAAATAGACACTTGATGAAAAATAAATAGATAGAGAGCCAGCTCACTTTCCCTGATTGACCTGAGCTGCTCTGTATTCCAAAGTAGAGAAGCACTCTCCTTGATAAGGGCAACCCCTCTGAGCCATCCCTAATACTTACACTACCTATGGTGCCCTGGTTCAAGATTCCCAACACTGTTAGGGTGTCACCAGGGATATCACAAATTTCCGGCCGTATCCCAAAAGGTTTCATTGGGTGACTGGCTCTGTGGGGGACCCCCTGACTATCTCTCCGCACAGCTACTAAGCACTTCACGGCAGCTGTAAGAACATTCCTTTATTATGAGTGCACTGGCATCACACTTTGCACCTTTGTTTTAGTAATATTTCCATCACTTTTAATAAGTAATCTTAAAATAATAGCCCAAAAGTTAAGTATTAACAAGGCAAACCAAACCCCTTTAAATAACCTAAATCAGGTATTTGAGGTAGAACTTAAGCCTACTGTTCTCTCCCACAATTCCAGTGTTTTTATCTCTGGATGGGACTAAGTGTTCAGAATCCCCCACCAAAAAACTATAAATCTCGGTTCCTTGCATTCCTCCCATGATGCCCTCTAGCAGGGCTATATCCTTCAGTCCAGTGCAGGCAAATCAGAGAAGATGTACCAGCAAAGTCACTGAACTTACCAACAACGTGCTGCTAGAGGACATCAAGTGACTGCTGTATGGACGATGCCCCTGTAAACACCATTTTAGTACAAGTTATGTAAGAAATGTGCTTTTGAGATCTGCTTGTGCCCATTGGTCAGGGGGTGTACATAGTAGGTCTCAACCGATTATCGGTTTTACCGATATTCAGGATTTTGAAAGTTATCGGCATCTATTTTGCCGATATTCCCTCAGCAGCACAGGGGAGAAGGAAGCAGTGTCTCCCTCCCCCCTGTGCCGCTGCTACCAATGAGAGGAGGGACGGCAAGAGGAGGGGAGAGGCTGTGGCCACTGCGCCACCAATGAAGGTAACTCATTAATTCATATACACACACAGGAGGCGAAAGCTGTCTGCAGAATCACATAGCCGGCTCCCGACCTCTATGACAAGTAGCTGCGATAGTTAACTGCCGCGGATCGCAGCTACCGCCCAGAGGTCAGGAGCCGGCTATGTGATTCTGCAGCCAGCTCCCGCCTCCTGTGTATATGAATTAATGAGTTACCTTCATTGGTGGCGCAGTGTGCCCGCCCCCCCTCCCCTCTATATAATATCTCTGTCGATCCCTAGTACATGGGCAAATTGATAAATTTTCCTATGTTTAAGATATGCAGCAGGATTTCATAGTGTCCAACCCCTTTAATCCTAGACAATGTAAAAGGGATTCCAGAAGTGAAATCGGTTTCAGCACTGTATAGGATTTTTTTCCCCATCCTTCGGAAGTGTCAGACTACTTACCTGTCCTCTCATTACAGACATCTGCTTCTCGAATGTCGCCTTGTCAAATCCTTTATCAGTCTACAGATGTAAGCACATGAGGAAGTGCAGGTTATCAGCTGAACATATAGATTTCCCCATTATACTGGATAAATCATATCTACTCGCCTTGAAGAGCTCATACAGATCTTCACAAAGGTCCTGAACAAAGTTCATGTCAGAGATGCGAGGAAGAATCAGGTCCTTTGTTTCCTGACTAAAGGGAACCTTCGCTTGAGAAAGCCAAGCCCAGAGGAAAGGATCTGAGGAGGAGAGAACATGGGGCAGATGTATAAGTGCTCATGATACTGGCACACTTTAGATGTAACACTGTTGTGATGTACTTTTATTACCCATTTCAGCCATCTACATGGCATAGAGAAAGTGACAATGTCAGCCAGTATGACGGTGAATGGCAGCGATTTATAGTGTGACAAGTTTATCAAAGGGTGCACGTTTGCATCAATAGGTTGATAAATTATAATTATCCAATCTTTAAGGCTGCATTCACATGGCAGTGTGCAGCCCTTGTGGCGGCCACATTTCCTGGACATACCATGGCTGCGATTTCCAGCTCCATTCTCACAGCATCACAAGTATGCGAAAAAGACCTATGGTAAGGCTAGAACTCAGTGCATGATAGATTCTAACTTTATGGAAGAGTGTTAACAGATCAGATATGCAGGATCGAGCCTTGTCATTACCGCCCCCATAAGCGGTGCGCGCGTCCAGGGTCGGTGTCCCGTCAATCCAAGAACAAAAACGACCGGCACTCGCTGTATTAGATGCAATTCTCTCTCTTTAATACCCACATGGAGGAACAAATGACGCGTTTCAACACCACAAGTCTTTGTCGTGCAGCATGACAAAGACTTGTGTTGTCGAAACGCGTCATTTGTTCCTCCATGTGGGAATTAAAGAGAAAATTGCATCCAATACAGCGAGTGCCGGTAGTCTTCGTTCTTGTTTTCTGGCCAAGTCATTGAGTTGATACGCCTTTCCTGTAGTAAAGCTTTTAACAGTAGACTAAGGGCTCATGCATATGGCCATAGGTGTTTTGCAGTCCGCAAATCCGCATAACATGACAGATACTGTGGAGTGCATGCCACCATTTGTTTTTTAACGTCCTATCTTTGTCCACAAAACGGACAAGAAAAGGACATCTAAACGTGCCGATGCAGACCGCACACGTGGGCTGTATGCATCTTTTGAGGCCTCATTGAAAGATATGAGGCCACATCTGCTCTGTAAAAAAATGCAGACAGAAACTACGTCCGTGTGCATGAACCGTTTTGTCTTACGTCAAATGGATGCCATACAGTGGCATCCAGCACCATGGGGTTCCATTGTAAAAAAATATTAAAGTTTTTTACTATACACTGCAGGACTGAAAAACATAGTGAACTAAGCTTCTGTATCTTTTTAATGCTGCTGAATTAGATATATAGACCGGGGCTATTACTCTAGTGTTAAAATGGCTACTTACACGCTCGCCATTCATCCGGGTGCTTAAATGGAAATGCCAGACCATTGTCAATCGCTGCGATTTTAATAATTGGTTCTTTATCAGTCCATTCCTGAAATCAAAACCACAATGAGAACCTGAACCAGCAGATGATTACAGGAAGCACACTTGCTATACAGAAGTCATCTTGCCTTGGATACAGGACCATCAGGGTCTTTCTCAGATCCTTCAATGTTATCCTCCTGGCTTTCATATCGAATTAACCAGTTATCATTGCCTCTGTCTGCAAGATAAGAATTGTCGAGAATTGACAGCCAGCGATTCTGAAAGATTACGGGATGCAGCTAGTGCAAAGATCCTTTTCTACTACTCCGCCACCCCAAGAACAAAACCGTGAACAGACAGTGAAGAGTTAATTCTGAGTTGTGTTGCTCCATATCACTTACCCGTATTTCTAATGACATAGTCTAAAATCACTAGCCTCTCGAACTGAGACTGCAGCTGCTTTCTTGTGTTCTCGGGTAAAGGTTCGGTTTCAAACCTCCTCAGCCAGTGGTCCGCTTCCTTATACCCATCTACAAAAAGCTGAAAGGAGCCAAACTGCGGAGAAGAAAAATACGGATTTACACTTTATAGCACTGATTGTAATATATACAATGTCAAAGCTTTCAAGTCATCAGCAGCTCCTGGGAACATGACCTCAAAACATGCCCTTACATGTCAGCTGCAAGGACAGCAAGTTACACACAAATGATAGACGGAATCTCTATGCATAGGGCACATTCACACCGCCATATATTGAAGGCACTTCCTATAATGGAAACTGCTAAAAAAAAAAAAAAATCCAATCCCAGCCCTGTAACCATTTGATCGCTTTGATCAAAGGCAACTGCAGCATGATCAAAGAGGATGCTTCCCTCTAATGGAGCCACCAGTTTTCTCAATGATAAGACTGGGGAGTGGGGCACCCCTTGGCACTGAGGACCTAGAAAGGTCTACAGTGGCATTAAAGGGGTTGTCTGGTTTATTAGATTGATGACCTATCCAGGTTATCAATATCGGATCGGTGGGGGTCCAACTCCTGCCGATCAGCTGTTTCTGTTCCTTACCACTGAAGTTAGTGGGGCTGTAATTACACTTCGCCACCGCTGCAATATCAACGGCAAGCAGGTGGAGAACGCAGTGCTCGTATAAATGCAGTATTCTCTTCAATCAGCTACCAAATGGGGAAAAGAAGCCAGGATGGACCCCCCCCCCCCCCCCGATCTGATATGGATGATCTATCCTGACACCAGGTTAGTCAATATAGGAAACTGGCCAACCCCTCTAAGTCAAAACAGGGCATGAAAAAAACGTGGGGAAAAAAGGTATTGCGATACTCTATACCATGCGAAGAAAAAAAATAAACCACCAAAAAAAGCCGCGTGCATTCCGCATTTTATGGAACGTCCGGCCCATAATAGAACAGTCCAGTCCTATTTTTTTGGGGGGGGGGGGGGGGGGGGGGACAAGGTGACTAAAAATGGTAAATCGCGCAGTTTATTTTTTTCTGTTCACCGCATATTTTTACAAATATTTTAATAGTTTGGATTTTTTATCAGACGTGGCAATGTAACAGTTTTTTTTATTGCTTATATATTTATTTTTTCTATTAGGGTGAATAGGATTTTACACTCTACCTGTTGCCCAGCAGCAGGGAGCTTACCGTGGAAGGCTTCAGTAGCATCCTGGCTGCCATAGTAACCAGAGCCCCAATATTTCACTGCTGGGGTTCCGATCGGAAGCTGCCACTGCCGCCAACAGGGGGGAGGAGGGGACCCTGTGGCCACTGCCACCAATGACTAATACTGGGGGGCACACTGCGCCACCAATGATTATAATTAACCTGTTAATACAAATGTAGAATGCGGGTGCCAGCGGTATCACATACCCAGCCTCTATGACAAAGTGCTGCGATCCCCGTCAATTAACCCCTCAGGTGTGGCATCCGAGTTAATTTCCGTGGATCACAGCGCCCCGTCAGAGGGCGGGTGCCGGGTATGTGATATGGCCAGCACCTGCATTCTTACATTTGTATTATTAGGTTAATTATCTTCATTGGTGGTGCAGTGACCACAGCCCCTCTCCTCCTCCCCTCTCATTGGTGGCAGCAGCACAGAGGGGAGGGAGGGAGGGAGGGACTGCCTCCTTCTCCACTGTGCCACTCAGGAGAACATAGTGCGCGCGCCATGTTCTCTAACTGATACTAGGCTGTGCAGAAGCGCAGCCTAGTATCAGAAAATAGTAAAACCCGGTATTGAATCGATCCGGATACAAAAGTAATCAATTTGGTATCGACCATTCGATACCCAATGCAACCCTATTGGGGAAGGAGGTGTATTGGTAGGACCACACAGGACATGTTGCACATCATGATCAATGTCACATTTCATATCTAATGATTGTGACCCCATTGACCATGTGACATGTCATCGTAAGCTGCAATGCACGTGACTGCGACCTGGCAGCATCTTCCCTGGTTTTGTTTTCACAGCCAAATCGGGGCAGGCAAGTCACACACAAGTTTCTGGGCATGTGACTTGAGACTTGCTGTCGCTCTACACATGTTGCTGTGTGGCCTCAGCCTAAAGGAAACATAAAATAGTCAGAACCTCTTTAAGGGATGAGGGCACCCCCTTACCTTGGGCGGTAAACCTATACGGTGAAATTTTCGACCAACTTTTGGCACTTTTTCCAAAGCATATTTCTTGCCTCTGGATTTTGCGCGATCTATTGCACTGTAGTTGAAGGTTTCACTGACAAGCCAGACTACCTTAAAAAAACACAAAAGTAAAAAAAACACCACAAAACACATTGGAAATAAAATAAAAAAACAAAAAAACCATAGCCTGTCCTCACACTTCGCTGTATGTATGCATATGATGCAAGAGGGGTAAAAGCTATGGGCATATACCGACATTTTTAACCTAAATACACTGTCTCCTGAACTTAGAGTTAAATATTGATCTGGATCTCAATTGCTTTCTGTGAACGCCTCCTTAAAGAGGGAGGAGAGACCAGACAGAAGCCCTTGAGAAAGCCGAAGTAGGCGAAACCGGTCGGGCAGAGGAACTGCATCCAAATTTATTTATTTTAAACCGATAAGCTTATATGAATTTTAACTTACACACACACACAGTGCTGATAGCATTCTTTAGAAATGTTGGCCCATATTGATAGGATAGCATCTTGCAGTTGATGGAGATTTGAGGGATGCACATCCAGGGCACGAAGCTCCGGTTCCACCACATCCCAAAGATGCTCTATTGGGTTGAGATCTGGTGACTGTGGGGGCCATTTTAGTACAGTGAACTCATTGTCATGTTCAAGAAACCAATTTGAAATTATTCGAGCTTTGTGACATGGTGCATTATCCTGCTGGAAGTAGCCATCAGAGGATGGGTACATGGTGGTCATGAAGGGATGGACATGGTCAGAAACAATGCTCAGGTAGCCCGTGGCATTTAAACTATGGCCAATTGGCACTAAGCGGCCTAAAGTGTGCCCAGAAAACATCCCCCACACCATTACACCACCACCACCAGCCTGCACAGTGGTAACAAGGCATGATGGATACATGTTCTCATTCTGTTTACGCCAAATTCAGACTCTACCATTTGAATGTCTCAACACAAAATAGAGACTCATCAGACCAGGCAACATTTTTCCAGTCTTCAGTCCAATTTTGGTGAGCTCGTGCAAATTGTAGCCTCTTTTTCCTATTTGTAGTGGAGATGAGTGGTACCCGGTGGGGTCTTCTGCTGTTGTAGCCCACCTTTCTTTCCCATTCTGACATTCAGTTTGGAGTTCAGGAGATTGTCTTGACCAGGACCACAACCCTACATGCATTGAAGCCACTACCATGTGATTGGTTGACCCGGAGAACGAAAGTAACAGGGTTAAAGGAGTTGGTCCACGATATCTGGTCGGTGGGGGTCCAACGCCCAGCACCGCTGCTGATATGCTGTTTTGGGGTAGCTCCGACACTGGAACGCCACAGCTCCATCCGTTGTGTAGTGGACAGAGCTGGTTACTGCAGCGTTGCTCCCATTAATTCCGCATTAAGCTATTTAATCCACTACAAAATGGACAGAGCTGTGTAGTTCCAATGCTATAGTAGAACATTTGTCCCCCACCAATCAGATATCGATAGCCCATCAGAGGATAAGCCATCAATGGTAAAAATATTGGACCAACTCCTTTAAGGCTCTGCTCGAGTCAAACGTAGCTACACAGTAATTTTTATTCTTACAAAATACTTCACTACTTGAAAAAGTTAAATCTTGTGAATATGGTGGCATTTACAATACTGATCCATTTGAAAATAAAACGTGAGAGACGCTTTTTTTATTACCTTGGTTTTGGGTACAACTCCTAATCCAAGTTTTTCATCGACTAAATACGCTCCAGCTTCAGACAGGTACCCCTGGTTCGGAACAAGGCAACCACGGCCAAAGCAGCAGGGACAGCAAACTTTATGAAAATATTTGGTCCATTTTGGGTTAAGGTGACCATAAGGCTCTTCTGATTTTGGTTTAAATACTCCAATTATTTTCTGAGAAAAAAATTAAATAAAAATTATTTTAAAAAAAAACAGACCGCTTACAATAAAGGGGTTGTCTGGGCTGCACTTACTGATGGCCCGTCCTCAGGCAGAAAGAAAAATTCTTGCTTAAAAACATTTAAAGGGGTTGCCCGGGTTTTACTAAGTGATGGTCTATCGTTGCAGATCAGCAGGGGTCAAACGCCATCCGCCTATCAGCTGTCTGATTGTTGCAGCGCTGCTCCATTTGAAGTCAACGGGAGCAGCGCTGCAACAATCGGACAGCTGATTGGCGGGTGGCGTTGGAACCCTGCCGCTCTTTTATTTTAATCATTTTTTAAAGTGTAATGATCGTTCCAGGTATATTTTTTATATTGTGTGGGGACAGCGATTATTCTTGTAAAATATTTTACTAGGGAAATGTGTTAATTTTACAAGAAAACTGCAAATTGCAGTGTCCTCATAGCAGCACTCAGAACCCATCCTCAGTGCTTACTATACACTGGCTACATGCAAATACAGAGGCACTCTCAGCCTGTCTCCTATCTCCCTACCTCAGCCTCTCTGCATGTGTCCAGCGCTACACATTTCTCTTTCCTGCACTTCTCGTAGTGAGTACAGGAAAGAGAAGGAGGCTGCGCCAACAAGCGCTGGCAGTGAGCACACAGCGGTGTTCTCCTATCTCTTCTCTGCACTCACTATCAGAAGTGCAGGGAAAAGAGAAACTTGCAAACATATTTTAGTAATAAACTATGCTGTATTAAAAAATAAAAATTTTATTAAAATCAGTCCCTACACAATTTTTTTTTATTTTTTTAAATGAAACGACAGTTACTCCAAGTCCTGGATGGCTCATGTACTGCCCCTTCACATTAAGGTCTATGGGAGACCGATGAAAAGCAGACTCCATATCCATCCTTTTCTACGCAGAGACTTTGCAGTAGGGTGAAATTCAACAAGCTCAATACTTCTTTTCCCTTCAAGGACATCTGTGGGGAGAATCTAGGAGCCCCTATCCACACACAAGCTTGTCGACCATCTTCTGTATGAGCTCCTTTGACCAGGGGAGACTCTCCACCTTGGTCTCCTTCAGCCTGCAAGGTATGGAAAACACCCTCCCATAGATCAGTACCTGCATAGGAGACTACATAGCAGAGCTGTGGTATTTTAAAAGATAAAAGGAGACCAGGTAGTAAAAGCAGTCATGGGTGACATGAAGTCTATAAAGGTGCCCACTGCCCGCATGAACAGCAAGTTCACTAGCGCACGCTCATATTATACACACCCCCTTTGGATCTTTAACAAAGTAGCTTCCACTTGAGCCCTGGGATATCCTTTCGGGAAAGACACCGCTGTCAATCGCCTGCTCCGCTCGGTGAATTATATCAGCAAATTCAATATCATCCAGTATGACGTTCAGCTCTTCATTGCCGTGGCCTATTTAAAAAAAATATATTAAAATTTAAAAAGATTATCTGCATGGTAATAGTGGCACTGTGTGCATATCACATGCTACCATGACCAATACAAACCTCATTATAAAAGATTTCTTGTCTAATCCTTTGCCCTTCTACCCCCCATCCCTCCTCTCTCCCAAGCAGAAGAGGTATTACATGAGAGCGAAGGGGAGGAGAGCAGTCAGCCAAACAACTGTTCCTACCAGCAGTCATCTCCACCCGGGAAGCACATGATCCAGTATAAGCTGGAGGCCAACAGTGCCTGAGGACCCGGCTGATTCTAAAGGGGTCAACTGGATTTCACTTAGGTTTTAGTCATCCTGGTGGACATCATACCTCTGAATTTAGTCCCGCTATTTCACTGGAATCTGCAACAAAGGCTCCTAACGGAGTCTCCACCGCAGATGTCAACCTAGACCTAGTCACATGAGCTTCAAACTTTTAGCCTTCTCTTTAGGACACAGCTTCTGTCAGCCATATTAGTTCTTCTGGGGAAGATATCGGTCTCGCACTGAAAAGATCTGTAGGATGACTTCCCTTCCCCTGGTCAGATCAGAGCAGACAGATCTCATCTCTGCTTAGGCATGCCTGATAAACAGGGCCGGCGTCAGCACCCGGCACACCAGGGCAAGTGTGTCCTGGTCTTCATTAAACCGCCTGTTCTGAATTCTAGGGCAGCTTACCCCAGCAATGCAGACAATTTTTGCCATGTGCACTGCTGGAGGGTAGATGGAGGTTCCTACCAAGCTAAAGGACCTTCCTGAGGTCATCTGCCCATGTGACCAGTGTGGGAGGAGCCTGGCTGTGTGTGTGCCTGCAAGCGTCTGTCCGCCCCTGTGTGTGCCGAGTTTGGCTGCCTTCACAGCGATGGGGCAGGGAAGGGGGCATTGTTACTGTGACATGAAGCAAGGCGGCCGCTGCCTCCCTGACTTTAAGCATGTGTGGAGAAGCGCACCGGGCAGGGGATAAAACGTTTTCAGTACTTTTGCTGCAGCTGCCTTCAGGAAGAAAGGCATTATCAGAAACACTGCTGGCAGCTTGGCATGGTTTAGAAGAATGCTTGAGCCAATTACTTAGCTAGATGATTCACATATATATTTAGTGCCTATAAAAAAAATAAAAGCACCTCCTTGAAGCAAGTGTCATATGACATAAGCAGTATTAATGTTAGTAAAACGCTATTATAATATGCACAGATGTTTACATTGAGTTCACATACCAAAGTTTGTAAGATAGAACACTTGGCGTCTGCGCGTTGTGCACCCTTTTCTTCTTAGCCAATGAAATAATGGCATGAGCTTCAGAGGGGGCGCCCCCCTCTGGAGATGTAAAAACTGATTTACTCATTGTAATAAACAGACTGTCTTTGACCTGCCTTTGTGTCAGCATATGTCTCTGCCATGTGTGGATATTAACCCCTTGGGGTACCTTGATTTGGAGCACCAGAGTGTATCTTAAATGCTTCAAGTGGAAGCAGCTTCAACAGTGTTCCTTTGCCTTGATGCATCTGCATCAGGACATTCTGTGCGAGGCAATAAAAAGATGGAAGAGGAGGCAGTGCCGCCAGCATGGAGTCCATGGGAGAGACACAGGGAGGCACACTAAGGACGCAGGTAACACTACCACGTGATCTACACTAGTGTTATCTGTGTTTTTACATAGGACTGCAGGTAACACTACTACATTTTCTGTACTCAGATAGCCATGACTGTTATCTGTGCTGTTACATAGGACTGCAGGTGATAACTACTATATTATCTATACTCAGAGTTATCACTGTGCAAGGGGTCCCACTGAGACTTTATCGCCCAAGGGCCCTCATGAACCTGGAGCCGGCCCTGCTGATAAACCTGAAGCATAAAAACGTCCCTCCTAATGATTACAGAAGTGTGCGCCAATGCAAGACACCATAAATAAGAAAGTACAGGCCTGCAAGGTACGTAATGGTATAAAGACCTCTCAGAAGCACCGGACATCATCTACTATGTGTACACTGATTAGCCCCAACAGTGAAACCACCTGCCTAGGTCCTGCTCATCCCACAACAGCTCTGACCAGTCCACAAGACCTCTGAAGGTGTCCTCAGATATCTGGCACCAAAATCTTACCAGTAGATCTTTTATGTCTTGTAAGTGGTGAGATGCGGCCTCCATGAATCAGACTTGTTTTTCCAGCACATTCCACGGATGATCGATCAGATTGAGATCTGGGAAATCTGGAGGCCAAGACAGCACCTTGAACTCTTTGTCATGTTCCTCAAGCCATTCCTGAATAAGTCTTACAGTGTGGCCGGGGAATCATCCTGCTGATAGAGGTCACTGCTATTAGGGAATTACGCTGCCATGAAGGTGGGTAGGTGGTACGTGTCATATCCACATGAACATGAAGGCCAGGACCCAAAGTTTCCCAGAGCATCAAAAGGCCTCCGGCGGCTTGTCTTCTCATAGTGCACCTCTTCCCAGGTATATGATGTACACACACCCGGCTGTTCACATGATGTTTAAGAAAATGAAATTTATCAGGCCCCGGATGCCTTCTTCCATGGGACATACTAGTTATGACGATCACGTTCCCTTTCTAGGCATTTCTTTGTGGTGGACAGCGGTCAACATGACGTCCTGTGTCTACTGACACCGTTCTACCAATGTTACCATTAACTGGTCTAGTAGGACTAGCCTCCACTCCCGCCTTACATCAGCGAGCACCCATCACCCGGTCACTGGTTGGCCCTCCTTGGACCACTATCGGTAGGTACTAACTACTACATATTGGGAATAAACCACAAGACCTGCCATTTTGGAGATAATCTGACCCAGTCATCTAGACATCACAATTTGGCTCCCGTCAAAGTCACTCCAATCCCTTCACATGTTCATGTGCTGAAGGCATCAGAAAAGGTCTTGAATATCTGACTGATCATTTACTTCCTGATATAACCCACCCCTCGTCTCCAGACGATCCACTTCACCATGTTACGGCCGATTGCTGTATGTGAATTATCTAAGCATGCTGGGCTTTGTAGTTCAGGGCTGACGTATTCACAGATTTAGACTCCTGTCATTGGAGAGGGTACAGGGTGTGCGGATCTACACCAACCACCAGAAGGTTTTTAGTTGCAATCTCCACAAATGCACTTTACTGAAAATGTCACAGTAAGGGCTCATTCAGACGGCCGTATGCTGTCCGCAAAATTGCTGATTTTTTTTGCGGATTAGATGCTGTCCCATTCACTGCTATGGGGCCCTTTCCTTCCATTGCAAGGCTCAGCAAAAAAATAAAAATAAAACATGTCCTATACTGGTCAGTGAAAATCAGGACATGGCCCTATTGAAGTCTATGGATCAGCAAAAAACAGAATGCAATCCGTTTTTTTGCAGACATTCTGAACTGTCTGAAAAAAAATAAAAAATAATCAGATCCGCATTTTTGCGGACAGCATACGGCCGTCTGAATGAGCCCTAACACACATGCAATATCAACGACATAGGCTGAAGGGTGGCTCATTCTTGAGGAATTAATAGTTTAATAGGGCTACACAGACTTTAAAAAAAAATAATAATAATGATAGTCAATGATGGCGCACTGCGACAAAACAGTCGCAAATATTCAGTGCAAGTCACATGTCACAGTGCGACACCATTGACTCATGATAAAATGTCGTGCAACATGTATCGCAATGTAGTTGTACCCTTTTTGTCGCATGACACGTCGCCATGTGGCCCCTAGCCTTAATTAACAGGATTCTCTTTTCCCGAGAACTGAAGTTCTCAATTATGACTTCACAGATGGAGAAAATGCGCCATATCCCTGGCGGTGCGAGACATCTTCATTACATCCATGTGCCGTGCAGGAGATTATTAACGCTCCACACATAGGGAGAAGGTGTTATAGCAGACAAGCGACGGCGAGAAAACAACAAGAGGTGCGAGAACAGATCAAGGACGAAGAGATGAGTATAAGACGAGCGCTCATGTCCTATACACATCACTGCACAGGATCAGACACTAGATCCTGTGCTAGATGCTGGGAGTTATAGTGCAGCGCCTAAACAGATTACAACTGCAGACGGTGACCGGTGTATCACATGTACAAGGGTTGCCTCATCCGTCAGGATCAGGGGCGCTTGGTACCTAAATGTGTCTTGTAAACATAAGCACGCCGGATTCTTCAAAGAGCGAGCTAATTAGGCGGGGTGTCAGGAGTCAGACCGACACTAGTCAGATACTGACAACCTTTCCCGAGCATAGATTTTCAACAGTCAATATTTAAAGAGGAGCTGACATGTCTGGTTTATTAACTACTTGCATTCCCCATGTAATAATTCTGGAGCATCTGTTTTTAGGACTCTAAAAATGTGACACTATTATTCCTACTACAAATTAGCAATGAATTGCTTAAAGTTTGCAATAAAGGTCCAGATGGGTGCTACCAGTTGAGGTTGTGCCCCTGCACAGTCTGACACCATCTAATCAATGCTGCCAGTGTCAGCCTGTGCCAGGACACAGCCCCGAAACACCCATCTGGACCTTTATTGCAAACTGCTAGCAATTCATTCATAAACTTCTAGTAGGAATAATAGAGGAATGCCACATCATAGAGTCATAATAGATGCTCCAGAATTGTGATAACCTGGGGAATGCAAGTAGTTACTAAAACAGACATGTCAGGAGAGGGGACAGCTCGACTTTAAGTCCTTATGCACTTGACCGTATCTAGTACATTCTGCCTTTCCCCGTGTTACATGAAAGGTGCACCAAGTATGTCAGCTGAACGAGGAGGGACAAAACGCGTCCCGGAAATCAGCACCAGGCGGCTTCATATACTGCAGGTTACTGGAGTCTATATGCTCCTCTCCATGTGCACCATACACAGCGCGTCATAAGGAACTACTACAGTAGCCTCTCCCCACAAAATCATGTAAAAAATGTAAGACGCTTGCTTTTCCAGTGGACGCTCTTCAGCCGCACTGGACATCAAGATGTTAAGGAGTTAAGCAAACAAGCGGATGCTGAAAAACCTGTTCGGTAAAGAGCAAGCAGTGATGTGGGACTATCGCCCTACGTGGCCGTTCACAGGTCATTATTGCAGACACTTCAGTGGACGGAAATCTATGTGTTCAGGACTGTGATCTCCCCGGCCGGACACGTGGCTAAAATCAATGCTTGGAGCTGGAATTTGCTCTCAAGGCTTGTGACTAGGGATGAGCAAAATCTGTCTGGTTTCCGTTATGCTGGAGTCCTCTCCTGAATAACGGAAACCAGGCGGATCCATTATCCAGGCCATAGACTTCTATTATGACGGAATGAATAACGGAATGCCTCTAAAAGCATTCAGACATGGAATTGCGTTGCGGTCCGTGGTAACTGAATCCATAACGCAATTTAGCTTATACTCCAACCCGAACTTCAAAATATGAAATTCCCTCATCTCTACTTGTGACGTTCTCCTGACTAGAGGAGGTGGAGGCAGCTGCGGGGCACACATGGATCCCTCGGGGCTAGCTACGGCTAGTGGGAATAGTAGAGGTCTCTGACCACACAGTGTCCATGTATGAGAGGTTTTCCAGGACTTGGGCCCCTTTCACACCAGCGAGTATTCTGTGCGGGTGCAACGCATGAAGCGAATGCATTGCACCCGCACTGAATCCGGACCCATTCATTTCAATGGCGCTGTGCACATGAGCGTTGGGTTTCACGCATCACTTGTGCGTTGTGTATAAAAATAAAAATAAAAAAAAGTTCTATATTCTGTGATTTTCACACAACACTGGCCCCATAGAAGTGATGGGGCTCCGTGAAAAGTGCATTGCATCCGCAAGTTAGTGTGGAATCAATGTTTTTTCCACGGATGGTGGCTAAGAGATGCTGTTTGTAAACTGTTTATCACGCGCATGCAAAACGCATTGAATCGCATTGCACCTGCGCGATAAAAACTGAAACGAGATCGCAGGCAAAACTGAATAAACTTGCTTGCGAAATCGCACATTTTTCACTGAACACATCCAGACCTATTCTGCTCACGCTCGTCTGTAAGAGCCTTAGGGCTCATGTACACAAAAGTATTTTACCTCCGTGTCCATTTGTGTTTTTTTTTGCGGACCATATGCGGAACCATTCATGCTAACGGGTCCGCAAAAAAAATAGTAAACTTACTCCGTGTGCATTCTGTTTCTGTATGTGCGCATGTCCGTTCCGCAAAAATAAAAAATGTAACATGTCCTATTATTGTCCGAATTACAGACAAGGATTGGAACGTTCTATTAGGGGCCAGGTGTTCCATTCCGCAAAATACGGAACGCAAACAGACGTTATCCGCAGAATACATACAGTCGTGTGCATGAGCCCTGACTGACAATCATAGGTGGTCCAACCAGCTACACCCCCGACAATTACAGCTGCAGTTCTGGTGTCACTAGTAAAACACTGCCGATTGTCGGGGGGGGGGGGGGGGTCAGACCGCACCGATCCGTTGTTGATGACCTATCCTAAGGATCCACCAGTTCCAAAACCTTACCAGGTGGGTCTGGAGCTTAGCAAACAAGGCTGTGATCTAGTGATGGGCATGGCCAAAAGTGTTGGAAAGCTGGACAACCCCTTTAAGGCCATGGGTCATGGATTCTCTAGGGTCAATGCCCAAAGGACGACACGGACACTCAACGATCAGTTAGATTCTGTGCTATTCTTGCCATCAAACTGGAAAGCACTGCTGACTGGCGGCTCCAGTGCCAATGTGAACAGAACCCCATGATTACAACTGATCTTGTTCCATCCCACTCTCAAAGGGCGGCGCTGGTGTCAGTCATGTGACATCTGTCTTTGGCCTCCCTTCCCCTGGCAGAGCACAAGGAGGGAACGCCCGAGGTTAACGAAGCCTTGGTTGCACGGCTCCAGTCCTTGTATGGCAGGGGAACCCACCCATGACTGACAGCTCTCTCTCCATTAGGGCTCGTTCACACGACTATGTCTTTTTCAGTGTTTTGCGGGGCGTTTTTTTGTTTCAGGTTCTGTTTTTCGATATGGCATATACAGTATACAGTAATTACATAGAAAAAAAATTGGGCTGGGCATAACATTTCCAATAGATGGTTCCGCAAAAACGGAACAGATGCGGAAGACATACGGAGTACATTCCGTAAGTGTTCAGTTTTTGTTTTTTTGGCTTTGGCAGACCCATTGACTTGAATGGAGCCACGGAACGTGATTTGCGGGCAATAATAGGACATGTCCTATCTTTGAATGGAAACAGAATGCATACGGAGTATTTTGCAGAACCATTGAAATGAATGGTTCCGTATACGGATCGCCCTTATGTCTATGGAGAAATCCATCAGTCAGGGGCTAGAGAGCGGAGGTAGTCACACAACTCAAATACCTGGAGCGCTGCAAGTAATAAAGGGTAGATGTCATCAGTTCAGGTAAGGTGGGCAGTACAGGTGGGAGTCAGCCATTATAAATACAGACTATTATGTGAACAGGAGTTGTGTGACAGCTGTCCACGTGACCAGTAGTCGGGCCCCGCCCACGTCTCCGCAGAGCACAGTTCACACTGGCGCTTACCGGCACTGGACAGCAGGCTCTCCCGGTCTGAGGAGGAGCTGAGCCGCGGTCTCCCCTTCCTCCCGGACTTCGGGGAGGTGGCACCGGACCTCTTCAGCAGCGGCTCTTCCTCTCCTGCTTCATCTTCCCGAACTCCTCCAGCGAAAAACCGCACAGCACTTCCCGGTGCCGCTCTGCCCGCCTGTGCAGTGACCGGAGCCGCTGTCGCTTCACCACCCTCCGCAGACGGCTCCAGGAACACCAACAAAGGCGGGGAAGCCCCCCGTTCTTCCGGCTTCTTCTCCGCCATCACATCCTCCCGGGACAAACCGCCGCCACCGGAGCCATCCCGCACACTGATATACAGGGAAGTGTCCACACACGTCACCACAGCAAGCAGAGGCTTCCTATTGGCTGGGCCGCGCCACAGAACTGCTCCTATTGGTCGAGCTTACTACCCGCCTGCAGCTAAGGTAGCCGGTGTTCTGTCAACACATGCGCGTTTAAGACCTGAAGGCGGTCACGTGAAACGTGTTGACGAATGAGGGCTTTCGAAAAGGTGTAGACTTCAGCCCCGCTTGCATGCAGCCGCCGCTCTAGCCACGCCCCTCACATGGACTGCCCCAGGATTTGTTGCGAATTTATCAGTAGGAGGGTAAATGTACCTCGCCGCGCCCCGTCTCGTCATCCTTCTTATGGGTGTGTTCACATTTGTAGGTTTTGATCAGGTGTTTTTATGCAGTTTTGGAAACAGATGTAAATTATAAAGGGGATATAGTATGAAGGCGAGGGGCTGCTTATGCTGTGGTCTTTTATCCACCCCTGTTTTTTTGCTTCAGAAACTATTTTTTTTTAAAAAGCGATCAAAACCTGTAGGTGTAAATATAGCCTAATGCTGTTCAGTGGAGACTGACCCCCCCCCCCACAATTAACCACTTCAGCCCCGCTAGCTGAACCCCCCTTCATGACCAGGGAACTTTTTACACTTCGGCACTACACTACTTTCACCGTTTATCGCTCGGTCATGCAACTTACCACCCAAATGAATTTTACCTCCTTTTGTTCTCACTAATAGAGCTTTCATTTGGTGGTATTTTATTGCTGCTGACATTTTTACTTTTTTTGTTATTAATCGAAATGTAACGATTTTTTTGCCAAAAAATGACTTTTCACTTTCAGCTGTAAAATTTTGCAAAAAAACGACATCCATATATAAATTTTTCGCTAAATTTATAGTTCTACATGTCTTTGATAAAAAAAAAATGTTTGGGCAAAAAAAAAAAAATGGTTTGGGTAAAAGTTATAGCGTTTACAAACTATGGTACAAAAATGTGAATTTCCGCTTTTTGAAGCAGCTCTGACTTTCTGAGCACCTGTCATGATTCCTGAGGTTCTACAATGCCCAGACAGTAGAAAAACCCCACAAATAACCCCATTTTGGAAAGTAGACACCCTAAGGTATTCGCTGATGGGCATAGTGAGTTCATAGAACTTTTTATTTTTTGTCACAAGTTAGCGGAAAATGATGATGATTTTTTATTTTTATTTTTTTCTTACAAAGTCTCATATTCCACTAACTTGCTACAAAAAATAAAAAATTCTAGGAACTCGCCATGCCCCTCACGGAATACCTTGGGGTGTCTTCTTTCCAAAATGGGGTCACTTGTGGCGTAGTTATACTGCCCTGGCAATTTAGGGGCCCAAATGTGTGAGAAGAACTTTGCAATCAAAATGTGTAAGAAATGACCGGTGAAATCCGAAAGGTGCACTTTGGAATATGTGCCCCTTTGCCCACCTTGGCTGCAAAAAAGTGTGACACATCTGGTATCGCCGTACTCAGGAGAAGTTGGGGAATGTGTTTTGGGGTGTCATTTTACATATACCCATGCTGGGTGAGAGAAATATCTTGGCAAAAGACAACTTTTCCAATTTTTTTATACAAAGTTGGCATTTGACCAAGATATTTTTCTCACCCAGCATGGGTATATGTAAAATGACACCCCAAAACACATTCCCCAACTTCTCCTGAGTACGGCGATACCACATGTGTGACACTTTTTTGCAGCCAAGGTGGGCAAAGGGGCACATATTCCAAAGTGCACCTTTCGGATTTCGCAGGCCATTTTTTACACATTTTGATTGCAAGGTACTTCTCACACATATGGTCCCCTAAATTGCCAGGGCAGTATAACTACGCCACAAGTGACCCCATTTTGAAAGAAGACACCCCAAGGTATTCTGTGAGGGGCATGGCGAGTTCCTACAATTTTTTATTTTTTGTCTCAAGTTAGTGGAATATGAGACTTTGTAAGGAAAAAAGAAAAAAAAAGAAAAATCATCATTTTCCGCTAACTTGTGACAAAAAATAAAAAATTCTAGGAACTCGCCGTGCCCCTCACGGAATACCTTGGGGTGATCACCCCCCTGTCACTGATCACCCCCCCTGTAAGGCTCCATTCAGACGTCCGCATGATTTTTACGGATACATGGATCGGATCCACAAAACACATGCGGACGTCTGAATGGAGCCTTACAGGGGGGTGATCAATGACAGGGGGGTGATCAGGGAGTGTATATGCGTGATCACCCCCCTGTCATTGATCACCCCCCTGTAAGGCTCCATTCAGACGTCCGCATGTGTTTTGCGGATCCGATCCATGTATCCGTGGATCCGTAAAAATCATACGGACGTCTGAACGGAGCCTGACAGGGGGGTGATCAATGACAGGGGGGTGATCAATGACAGGGGGGTGATCAGGGAGTTTATATGGGGTGATCATGGGTGATCAGGGGTTCATAAAGGGTTAATAAGTGACGGGGGGGGGGTGTAGTGTAGTGTAGTGTTTGGTGCGACTGTACTGACCTACCTGTGTCCTCTGGTGGTCGATCCTAACAAAAGGGACCACCAGAGGACCAGGTAGGAGGTATATTAGACGCTGTTATCAAAACAGCGTCTAATATACCTGTTAGGGGTTAAAAAATTCGGATCTCCAGCCTGCCAGCGAGCGATCGCCGATGGCATGCTGGAGATCCACTCGCTTACCTTCCGTTCCTGTGAGCACGCGCGCCTGTGTGCGCGCGTTCACAGGAAATCCCGGCCCTCGCGAGATGACGCGTATATGCGTCGTCGTGCGCAGGGCTGCCGCCTCCGGACCGCACATCTGCGTTAGGCGGTCCGGAGGTGGTTAAAGGGGTTGTCCCATCTCAATAATTATAGCATATTACTATGATATGCCATAAATGTCAGATAGGTGTGGGTCCCACCTCTGTGACTTTCTCCTTTCTACAGAATGGGGCCCCAAAATGAAGGAGAACACATGCGCTCTCCCTTAAAGGGGTTTTCCGAGACTTTAATACTGATGACCTATCCTCAGTATCTGATCAGTGGGGATCCGACCCCCGCTGATCAACTGTTTGAGAAGGCACCTGTGCTCGCAGTAACGCCATCACCTTCTCACAGCTTACCCTAGGCCATGTGACGTCATGTTCATCAATCACGTGAGCTAGGCGAAGCTCAGCCCCATAGAAGTGAATGGGGCTGAGCGCAATGCCAAGCACGGCCACTATACAATGTATGGCGCTGTGCTTGGTGATTTCAGAGGAGGCCACGGGGCTCACAGGGGCTCAATCAGATAATGATGACCGGTGATGATAGGTGATTAGTTTATGCACTACACACAAAAAGTTAGAGATATTTGGCTTGTGGGTGAAATTTCAGGATGAACCTAAAATGCACTGTAACCTTTACAGGTGAACTTAATGTGACCTTCTCTAAACTTTTGAATGCACATGTTCAATTGCTGTTCTCTAACAAAGAGCTTAGCGGGAAAATTCACAACAGGTGTTTGATCCATGAATCACCCAATAAATTTCCTAGTTCAATTAGAATTGGTATTTAAACATCCTCCTCATCATGCTGTTCACATTTTACCATCACGAGACCAAGACAACACCTAACAATTGATCAACAGTACCTCGCCATTACGAGGCTTCAAGCAGTATGTTCTCAGATGGAAGTGGCCACTGAGCTTAGAGTGTCACAGAATGTAATCAGCAGGTTGTATCAGAGATACAGAGAGACTGGAAGAGTCACAGAAAGGCAGAGAAGTGGACGTCCTTTAGCCACATCCCACACTGATGACCGCTTCATTGTCAACAATGCCCTGCAGAACCTGATGATGAATGCCACACAACTCCAGGCACACTTAAGGGAGGTGATAGGCACACAAGTGTCACGGCAGACCATTAGAAGCCATTTACATCAGCGTGGACTGCGTGCTAGATGACCTACCTGCAAGAGTGCCTGACCACACCACCAGGCACAGGTGTCATTAGCTTGCATGGGCCAGGGAGCATCTACATTGGACCAGGGACCAGTGGGTCTCAGTGCTGTTCTCTGATGAAAATCGATTCACGCTGATCAGAAATGAGGGCCATCAGCAATGTTGGAGACGTCAAGTGGAGCGCTATGCATCAGCCACTGTTGTCACCTGAAGAGCCTTTGGTGGTGGTGGTGTTACAGTGTGGGCAGGTGTGTCTAGTCAATACAGAACTGCCCTACACTGTGTGAATGGTACAGTGACAAGCCCATACTACATGAAGAACATAATTAATCCAGTCATTGTGCCTCTGCATGAACCACACAGGCCTAATTTCATATTCATGGACGACAATGCACTAGCTCGTCGAGGTCGCATCATTAGGGAATGGCTGCTGGAGACTGGGGGACCTCAAATGGAGAGGCCTGCACTTTCTCCAGACCTGAATCCCATTGAAAACCTATGGGATCAGCTGAGTTGCCATGTAGAGGCTCGTAACTCTGTACCCCAGAACCTCAATGACCTGAGGGCCGCCCTTCAAGAAGAGTGGGATGCCATGCCTCAGCAGACAATAAGTCGACTTGTGAACAGCAGGAGACGTCGTGGTCAAGCTGGAATTGTTGCTCAAGGCCACAGGACAAGTTATGGAGACACTGACATTTTGTAGGGGTATACCTAGCACTGGGGTTGGCTTTTGTTTCAATAAATTGTTTGAGATGAGGAAATCACCCCTGCTGTAAATGCCCGACTTTCATGATATAATATCTCTGTAGTGTGAACTTTTTACGTTTTCCATAAATTTCACCTGAAAGCCAAATATCCCTAACATTTTTGAGTAATGTATATAGGACAGATACAACTTTTTCTCGTTTAATTCACTCCTGGTTCTGGTTTCCAAAACTGCATCAGGAAAACTGAACATGTGGTTGTACCCTAAGGCCACCTCCACATGTGGATTATGCGCTGTTTTTTACATGCGGATTCTTGTGCGGAAAAACAATAGTGTAATACAGAACCAGCGAAGTGTATCCGATAAGGAAAATCTCATGTACATTTTTAGTTTTTCGTCCTGTGAGTAAACTGACCTACAGTGCAGATTTTGAAATCTACAGCATGTCATTTCTTTATGAGATTCTTTTGTGCAGATTTCACCCTTTTCGATACAAGGGTGAGATCGGAGGAAAATCTGCATCAAATCCACACCAAAAAACCGCAAGTAACATATGTCGTTTGAGGTATGGATTTGTTGCAGAAACGCACAGAAATTCATGCTGAATTTCTGTTACAAAACCCACACCCGTGTGCAGGTAGCCTTAGAAATATTTTCCGTCTGTCAGAAACATACTCCTTAAAATTGAAATTGCAACACCAAGAAGGACAAGGTTATGCATAATGAAGAAATAGCAGGTGTTGCTAAGATCTGCAGATGATCAGATTTCAAGAGTCTAGACCGAGATGTCAGCACTGTTCAACGTTGTGTGTCCTGGTGGCAAGGAGAACAAAGAGGAACTGGAATGACAGCAAGAGGTGCACAGAGGGGAATCTCTGCACAGACGGTTCATCTGATTAGAAGAATGTCGTGTAATGATCCATTCTGTACTGCAAGTGAAATCGGATGTCACATCCCAAACCTGGGGCGGCAAACTGTGTCTACACTAACTATCAGAAGATGGTTGCATGACAAAGGGCTATGAGCCAGACAGGTGTTCCATTAACCTCAAGTCAACGCTCTCAAAGGCCATTATGGTGCACAGCAAGATGGCAGTGGAGGCCGGATTGAGGTCTATCCTTTTAGCGCCCACATTTGATTTGGACGCAGTAATAGCCAAAGATTGATCTGAAGGCCACGAGGGCGAACATCACAACAGTTCTACTCCTAGGATTATGGTGTGGAGTAGGTATAATGTATAGTCTTCATTTCAGGTACACGAACAGTTCTGTGTTACATTGATTTGGTTGTGAAACCAGCTGTGCAGCCATTTCTCCAAAGTGTCCCGCGAGCCGTTTTTCAACAGGACAACGTCAGGTTCCATGTTGTCCTTGATACTGTGAGCAGCAATTGAAAGGGAGCTGCCATTAGCGGATCTTGATGATTTGCATGCCTAAGTGCATTCAGTATGACAGAACCATTAATAACCTCATTAACAACATGCCAAGGTATGTACGTGCATGTATTTCTGTGTGTGGTGCTCATACTTGATACTGAATAAATCAAGATGCTTTGAATATTTTGTTTCTATTTTTTATTATTTGCATATTATTAACATGTCCATTGATCCCATGATTTCCATAATTCCATGACTTTTCCTTCATTGTGTCAACGTTAAGGAGGCTATATTAGATATTCCTCTTCCATTATGGAAGCACTCACTAGTATGCATTAGGTGCCGAGAGCGGGGAAGAATACTCACCCTCTATGGTCTTCTTGCTAGAGCCAGCGCTCCACTGTCCTGATTCCATACAGCTTCAGGACATAGTGCGCACACTATGACCTGATGCTGCACGCAGTCAGGTTACAGTGCATCGCGGGCCAAAGAAGACAGGGGAGCGCGACGCCGGAGCTGAGCCTCGGCGCAGGAGAGGTCAGAGAGGTTTTCTACTTTAGTCTGATGGGGTCTGAAAGAAAAGGGCTGATCTGAGGTCTGATGGGGGTCTAAAAGAAAAGGGCTGATCTGAGGTATGATGGGGGTCTAAAAGAAAAGGGCTGATCTGAGGTCTGATGGGGGTCTAAAAGAAAAGGTCTGATGGGGGTCTGAAAGAAAAGGTCTGATCTGAGGTCTGATGGGGGTCTGAAAGAAAAGGGATGATCTGAGGTCTGATGGGGTCTGAAAGAAAAGGTCTGATCTGAGGTCTGATGGGGGTCTGAAAGAAAAGGGATGATCTGAGGTCTGATGGGGGTCTAAAAGAAAAGGGCTGATCTGAGGTCTAAAAGAAAAGGGCTGATCTGAGGTATGATGGGGGTCTAAAAGAAAAGGGCTGATCTGAGGTCTGATGGGGGTCTAAAAGAAAAGGTCTGATGGGGGTCTGAAATAAAAGGGCTGATCGGAGGTCTGAAATAAAAGGGCTGATCTGAGGTCTGAAATAAAAGGGCTGATAGGGGTTTTAAAGAAAAGAGCTAATCTGAGGTCTAATGTGGGTCTAAAAGAAAAGGGCTGATTGGGGTCTGAAAGAAAAGGGCTGATCTGAAGTCTGCTGGTGGTCTGAAAGAAAAGGGCTGTTCTAAGGTCTGTTGGAGGGCTGATATGGGGGTCCGATGTGATGCCCTGATATTTATGGGGGTCTGATGAAAAAAAATTTCCCTTATTTCCCTTATTTTCCTGTTCTAAAATCTGGGGTGCATCTAATCATCGGGTGCGTCTTATAAAGTAAAAAATACGGTAAGCATGTTCTCTCCTTTTCTAGGGAAAAAAAAAGCTAGTATACTCTGTGATTGATGTGGCGGAAGGGGATTGATAGCATGCACATAAATCCATGTTAGTGTCACAGTGCACTCTGTGCGGGGTTCCAGGAGGCGGGGACAGCCGGGGCGCGCTCGCGCCTGGTGTTGCCCGTCGCCATGGTAACCGCAATAGGGCTCAGTGGCTGGATTGGAACTCAGGAGTCATGTGGCACTGGCCACGTCACATGACTCCACTGGTGCCCTATTTAAACAGGCAATCTGCTGGCCACAGATTGCCTGTTATTGAGGTCCTTCCTGCGATTACTTACCTGGTTTGTTGTTCTACTGCTCGTGTTCTACTTCCCGTCCGTCTCATCTCTTGGTGTCACAGCGGACGAGCACTCAGACACACAGATAAACCGACAACCAGGCTCTAGACGAGAAGCAGGGGAAGGGTCACCTCCTAGCTAATCCCTGACTTCTCTCCCTGCACTTCTCAGCCCACATTCAGACCTTGGTGGTAGGAATGATGTGTCCCCGTGCCTGGGCTAAAACACCCTAGATTCCCTGAGATGGTGAGAAGGGGAAATAGGAGCAGCCTGCTCGCACAGAACCTGGATAGGAGAGATGACACAAATACAACCTAGACAGCAAACAACAAAAACTAAAACCACATTTATCTTTTCTGAGCTGGAACAGACAACCTTCCTTCCTTGCTTCCAAGGCCAGACTGATTTCTCTAACCCGCCCAGAGCACTGGAATTGAGAGCCATTTAAACTAATGACCCCACCCAGTGCACCTGATGGGAGGCGGATCCAGCACGACTCCGAAACACAACACTAAACACGTGCTGCTATTCTGGCCGACCTCCGCACATAGAGCAGGGCATGACAGTACCCCCCCTTCTACGGGTGACCTCCGGACACCCCGGACCAACCTTATCCGGATGGGATCTATGAAACGCCCTCACCCGAAGGCTGGCACTGACATCCAGCGCCGGAATCCACATCCTCTCCTCAGGGCCGTATCCCCTCCAGTGTACCAGATACTGAAGAGAACCCCGAAGAACTCTAGAGTCTAGAACCCTGGAGATCTCGAACTCCAAATTTCCATCGACCAGAACAGGAGGAGGAGGCAATGGCGATGGTTCCACCGGTTTCACTTATTTTTTCAGTAAAGACCTGTGGAACACATCATGGATCTTCCAAGTTTGTGGAAGATCCAGCCGAAACGCTACTGGATTGATCACCGCAGATATTTTGCACGGACCGATAAATCTTGGACCCAGTTTCCAAGATGGCACTCTCAACTTAATATTTTTAGTGGACAACCATACCAGATCACCCACACACAGGTCCAGACCAGTCACACGTCTCTTGTCAGCCATTCGCTTATACCTCTCACCCATCTTCTCCAAATTCCCTTGGATCCTCCGCCAGATGGAAGACAAGGCAGAAGAAAATCTCTCCTCCTCTGGCATCCCCGAGGAACCAGTCCCAGAAAAGGTACCAAACTGAGGATGAAAGCCGTATGCGCCCAAAAACTTTGACTTACCCGTGGACTCCTGCCTATGGTTATTCAAAGCAAATTCTGCTAGAGACAAGAATGAGGACCAGTCCTCCTCAGCCACAAAGCACCTCAAGTAGGTCTCCAGGTTTTGATTAGTACGCTCTGTCTGTCCATTCGACTGCGGATGAAAAGCCGAAGAAAACGAAAGTTGAATGCCCAGCCGAGAACAGAACGCCCTCCAAAACCTGGAGACAAACTGTGTGCCCCTATCGGAGACCACATCCGAAGGAATACCATGCAATTTCACAATATTATCCACAAAAATCTGCGCAGAAATTACTGTTCTCCCGGAGGAACTCGGCAGATCCGTAATAAAGTCCATAGACAAGTGCGTCCAGGGTTGAGACGGAATAGACAATGGAAGAAGTGAACCAGCCGGTCGAGTATGAGCAACTTTTGACCGAGCACAGGTTTCACAAGCTGCCACGTAATCCTCAATGCTCTTACGTAACCCTGGCTACCAGAACCTCCGGGACACCAGATCACAGGTGGACTTACCACCAGGATGTCCCGCAAGGACAGTATCGTGATGTTCCTTGAATACCTTGTATCGCAGGCCCTCAGGAACAAACAACCTCCCTGGGGGACAAGAACCAGGATCCCCCTCCTGGGCTCCCAACACCTCCATCTCCAATTCGGGGTACAGAGCGGAGACCACCACTCCGTCAGCCAAAATCAGAGCAGGATCTTCTGAATCACCTCCCTCAGGAAAGCTGCGAGACAAGGCATCTGCCTTGACATTCTTAACCCCTGGGCGAAAGGTAACCATAAAATTGAACCTGGTAAAAAACAGTGACCATCTGGCCTGTCTAGGGTTCAGACGCTTGGCAGATTGTAAGTAAGCCAAATTCTTATGGCCTGTATATACCATAACGGGGTGAGACGCCCCCTCCAACCAGTGACGCCATTCTTAACCTGCTCACGACCGCCGTACGCAGGATTGCGTCTTCTCGGCGGTCGTGCTCTTCTGGGTGGACGCGCCGGTGCGTCCTCTCGCGAGACGCGAGATTTCGGGGGAAGCTGGCCTGCGCATGCGCATCGCGGGCCGGCAAAATTCAAAAGACAATTTCGTCAGCAACCTGCCAGCCAATGATCGCGGCTGGCAGGTTGCTGATTTTCAAAAAAACGAATCAGCAGCCAGATAACCCATCATATTAGTAAATATGATGTGGTTATATGGCTGCTGTGCTCCTCTGCTCCTTCTTTTGGTCGGTTGGTTCCAGCAGAGGAGCACACATCACTGTGAGTACCCACCAACACCACACTTAGCCCCCAGATCACCTCCCAGCACCCAATTAACCCTTTGATCACCCCTTCTTGCCCCTGTCAATCACTAGTGAAAAGGAAAAAAGTGATCAGTGCAAACTGTCACTTTTTTTTTTTCACTGGTATTGACCGTTAGGTTTTAGGTATAGTTTAGGCCCCTTGGTTAGGTAGTTTAGCGATCAGTTAGCGCCCAGCCCACCGCACCGCAGTCCCTTATTCGCTGATTAGCGTATCGCTAATCAGCATTTGTACTTTTATAGTATCTGAAAGTGATCAAAACTGATCACGGTCAGATCTATAATTGTATTAGTGTCACTTTAGTTCGCCCTCCACCCAAAACGCAGTGTTTGCCCGATCAGGCCTGATCGGTCGCCCACACGTGCGTTCGCCCACGCCCGCCCCACCGCAGTGACAAAAAAATTTTTTTTTTTGATCACTGCACATTCACTTTACACGCACTGCGGCGATAAAAAAATCAGTTTTGATATTTTTTATCAACCGCAGCGGCCTCCGGTACTTCGCTAGCCTCCCCTTTGTAAGACAGGCTTGCTTTTTTTTCTTGGGTAGTCTCAGGGAATACCCCTAAATTTAGTTGCCCAAATGTCAAACAGGGGGTATTCTTCTGAAGAGGCCTACAGGCTTCTGACCCAGTCGGATGAGGAATGGGAACCCTCATCTGACGAATCTAGCGGGTCAGAATACGAACCTGTAGAAAGCAGTGGCTCTCTGACCCAAAGTTCGGACGAGGAGGCTGAGGTCCCTGATAGCACCAGGCGTACCCGGCCCCGTGTCGCTAGACCGCAGGTTGCGCAGGATCCGCTTCAAGAGCAGCAGAGTGGGGCTGGTGCTGTCGGATTACGTGGTGAGGCATACACCAGCAGCCCAGCCCTTCCTGGACCTAGTACCAGCACTGCCGTACAACCTGGTGAAGTGGCGAGCACCAGAAGGGCAGTTGAAGCTGGTACGGTGGCACGAGCAGTAGTGACCCCGTCGCAGCCACCGCAAAGACGTGCCCGTAGAGCCCCTAGAATCCCTGAGGTGCTGGCAAACCCTGATTGGCAGTCCCCAACTTCAGCCGCACCTGTAGTTTTCCCTTTCACTGCCCAGTCTGGAGTTCGGGTTGAGACAGCTCAGATCGGTTCGGCCCTGGGATTTTTTGAGCTGTTCTTGACTGCGGAGCTCTTGGACTTAGTCGTGGCCGAAACAAATCGGTATGCCACACAATTTATATCCGCCAACCCGGGAAGCTCTTATGCCCAGTCTTTCCGGTGGAAACCAGTCCAAGTTTCCGAAATTAAAACTTTTCTGGGCCTCCTCCTCAACATGGGTCTAACTAAAAAGCATGAATTGCGGTCATATTGGTCCACGAACCCAATTCATCACATGCCCATGTTCTCTGCTGCTATGTCCAGGACACGATTTGAGACCATCCTGCGTTTCCTGCACTTTAGTGATAACAGCACCTCCCGTCCCAGAGGCCACCCTGCTTTTGACCGGCTCCACAAAATTCGGCCCCTCATAGACCATTTCAACCTGAAATTTGCAGATTTGTATACCCCTGAGCAAAACATCTGCGTAGACGAGTCCCTGATACATTTTACCGGGCGCCTTGGCTTCAAACAATACATCCCAAGCAAGCGCGCCCGGTATGGGGTCAAATTGTATAAGCTCTGTGAAAGGGCCACAGGCTATACCCACAAATTTCGGATCTATGAGGGAAAAGATCAGACCCTGGAGCCGGTCGGTTGCCCTGACTACCTGGGGAGCAGTGGGAAGACAGTCTGGGACTTGGTGTCACCCTTATTCGGCAAGGGGTACCATCTTTATGTGGACAATTTTTACACAAGTGTGGCCCTCTTTAGGCATTTGTTTCTAGAACGGATTGGCGCCTGTGGCACCGCGCGAACTAGTCGCGCGGGCTTCCCCCAACGGCTCGTTACCACCCGTCTTGCAAGGGGGCAGAGGGCCGCACTGTGTAACGAAGAACTGCTCGCGGTGAAATGGAGAGACAAGCGTGACGTTTACATGCTCTCCTCCATTCACGCAGACACGACAATCCAAATTGAGCGAGCAACCCGTGTCATTGAAAAGCCCCTCTCAGTCCACGACTATAACTTGCTCATGGGAGGGGTGGACTTCAATGACCAGATGTTGGCTCCGTATTTAGTGTCCCGCAGAACCAGACGCTGGTATAAGAAGGTGTCTGTATATTTAATTCAATTGGCTCTGTATAATAGTTTTGTTCTCTACAGTAAGGCTGGGAGAACTGGATCCTTCCTCAAATTTCAGGAAGAGATCATCGCGAACCTCCTGTACCCAGGAGGTTCCGTGGCCCCATCCACCAGTGTAGTTAGCCGTCTACACGAGCGACATTTCCCCAGTGTCGTTCCTGGTACCTCAAACCGACCGCCACCCCGAAAAAAATGTCGTGTCTGTAGCAGGAGTGGAATAAGGCGTGACACCCGCTATTTCTGTCCTGACTGTCCTGACCACCCTGCCCTATGCTTTGGAGAGTGTTTCCGGAAGTACCACACACAGGTACACCTAGCATAGGGATCATCTCACCAGGACAGGCACACAGGGCTATTAGGGCCCATTCACATACAGCTGCTGCAAACCTCTCCTTTCACCTGGGACAAAGTGCATAACGCACTTCGCCACATCTTTGGGCGATTTGCGCTTTGCACATTGACCCATGGGGAAGGAGAGGTTTGTTCTATAAAGGTAAAAAAAAAAAAAAACACCAGTAAGCAAAAAGGTTAATGTTTAGTTCAAAAAGTTAAAGTTTATATGTTCTGTTCCAAAGTTAATAAAATTATTGCGTTGCGGCCTGTTTTTTTCTTTTTTTTTTTTTTACCTTCCAGGTGGACCAACCGATCGACTAGCTGCAGCACTGATGTGCATTCTGACAGAAGCATTGCGCTGCTGTCAGATTACACGCAAGTCGGTGTATGCGGCGCTGCAAGACGAGATTTCTCCTCTGCAGTAACAGATACGTTTGCCGAGGCATACGAGCTGAGGAGGAGGCGGCGTTCCTATGCTTTGGCAAACACTTTGTATGTAAAAAAAAATAAAAAATCCCGGCAAAGATTTATTCATCCACATCGATTGATGTGAATGGAGAAATCTGGTTTGCCAGGGCATACGAGCTAAGTGGGTATGGATGTTGGGCGGAGCTCCTATGTCCTGGCAGACGCCTTTCCCCTCCTTTTTCTTTGGCAGAGATTTTTTCATCCACATTGATCGATGCGAATGAAGAAATCTGTGCCGTTCATTATTTTTCTTTCAGCCCAGAGGCTGAACGGAAAAAAAAAATCTCATTACCTGTATGCTCAATATAAGGAGAATAGCAGAAACTCCTAATGCTGGCCATACATGTAATGATTGCGGAGACCCTCAAATGCCAGGGCAGTACAAACACCCCACAACTGACCCCATTTTGGAAAGAAGACACCCCAAGGTATTCGCTGAGGGGCATATTGAGTCCATGAAAGATTTAAATTTTTGTCCTAAGTTAGCAGAAAGTGAGACTTTGTGAGAAAAAAAAAAAAAATCAATTTCCGCTAACTTATGCCAAAAAAATACATTTCTATGAACTCGCCATGCCCCTCATTGAATACCTTGGGGTGTCTTCTTTCCAAAGTGGGGTCACATGTGGGGTATTTATACTGCCCTGGCTTTTTAGGGGCCCTAAAGCGTGAGAAGAAGTCTGGGATCCAAATGTCTAAAAATGCCCTCCTAAAAGGAATTTGGGCACTTTTGCAGCCTAGATGCGCAAAAGTGTCACACATCTGGTATCGCCGTACTCAGGAGAAGCTGGGGAATGTGTTTTGGGGTGTCATTTTACATATACCCATGCTGGGTGAGATAAATATCTTGGTCAAATGCCAACTTTGTATAAAAAAATGGGAAAAGTTGTCTTTTGCCAAGATATTTCTCTCACCCAGCATGGGTATATGTAAAATGACACCCCAAAACACATTCCCCAACTTCTCCTGAGTACAGGCGATACCAGATGTGTGACACTTTTTTGCAGCCAAGGTGGGCAAAGGGGCACATATTCCAAAGTGCACCTTTCGGATTTCGCAGGCCATTTTTTACACATTTTGATTGCAAAGTACTTCTCACACATTTGGGCCCCTAAATTGCCAGGGCAGTATAACTACGCCACAAGTGACCCCATTTTGGAAAGAAGACACCCCAAGGTATTCCGTGAGGGGCATGGCGAGTTCCTAGAATTTTTTATTTTTTGTCGCAAGTTAGTGGAATATGAGACTTTGTAAGGAAAAAATAAATAAAAAATCATAATTTTCCGCTAACTTGTGACAAAAAATTAAAAATTCTAGGAACTCGCCATGCCCCTCACGGAATACCTTGGGGTGTCTTCTTTCCAAAATGGGGTCACTTGTGGGGTAGTTATACTGCCCTGGCAATTTAGGGGCCCAAATGTGTGAGAAGTACTTTGCAATCAAAATGTGTAAAAAATGGCCTGCGAAATCCGAAAGGTGCACTTTGGAATATGTGCCCCTTTGCCCACCTTGGCTGCAAAAAAGTGTCACACATCTGGTATCGCCGTACTCAGGAGAAGTTGGGGAATGTGTTTTGGGGTGTCATTTTACATATACCCATGCTGGGTGAGAAAAATATCTTGGTCAAATGCCAACTTTGTATAAAAAAATGGGAAAAGTTGTCTTTTGCCAAGATATTTCTCTCACCCAGCATGGTTATATGTAAAATGACACCCCAAAACACATTCCCCAACTTCTCCTGAGTACGGCGATACCAGATGTGTGACACTTTTTTGCAGCCTAGGTGGGCAAAGGGACCCACATTCCAAAGTGCACCTTTCGGATTTCACCGGTCATTTTTTACAGATTTTGATTGCAAACTACTTCTCACACATATGGGCCCCTAAATTGCCAGGGCAGTATAACTACGCCACAAGTGACCCCATTTTGGAAAGAAGACACCCCAAGGTATTCCGTGAGGGGCATGGCGAGTTCCTAGAATTTTTAATTTTTTGTCGCAAGTTAGTGGAATATGAGACTTTGTAAGGAAAAAAATAAATAAAAAATCATCATTTTCCGCTAACTTGTGACAAAAAATAAAAAGTTCTATGAACTCACTATGCCCATCAGCGAATACCTTAGGGTGTCTACTTTCCGAAATGGGGTCATTTGTGGGGTGTTTGTACTGTCTGGGCATTGTAGAACCTCAGGAATCATGACAGGTGCTCAGAAAGTCAGAGCTGTTTCAAAAAGCGGAAATTCACATTTTTGTACCATAGTGTGTAAACGCTATAACTTTTACCCAAACCATTTTTTTTTTAGGCCCAAACATTTATTTTTTTATCAAAGACATGTAGAACAATAAATATGTCTTTTTTTTTTTGCAAAATTTTACAGCTGAAAGTGAAAAATTTCATTTTTTTGCAAAAAAATCGTTACATTTTGATTAATAACAAAAAAAGTAAAAATGTCAGCAGCAATAAAATACCACCAAATGAAAGCTCTATTAGTGAGAAGAAAAGGAGGTAAAATTCATTTGGGTGGTAAGTTGCATGACCGAGCGATAAACAGTAAAAGTAGTGTAGTGCAGAAGTGTAAAAAGTGGCCTGGTCATGAAGGGGGGTTCAGCTAGCGGGGTTGAAGTGGTTAAAGGCCAACTTGATAGCCAGCAACTCTCTATCTCCAACATCATAATTCCTCTCGGCAACCGAGAGCTTCTTGGAGAAAAAAGCACACAGGACCCATTTGCCAGGAGATGAACCCTGCGACAGCACCGCTCCAACCCCCACTTCAGATGCATCAACCTCCACAATGAATGGCTGAGACACATCGGGCTGCACCAGAATGGGAGCAGACGCAAAAAATTAAACTCCTTAATAGCCTAAAAGGCCTGCAATGCCCCATCCGACCAGACAGAGACGTCAGCGCCCTTCTTAGTCATATCAGTGAGAGGTCTTACAATGGTGGAATAGTTTGAAATTAATTAACTATAATAATTTGTAAACCCCAAGAACCGCATTAAAGCTTTCTGATTCTCTGGTCGGTCCCATTCCAGAACCGCCCGGACCTTTTCGGGGTCCATACGAAAACCAGAGTCAGAAAGCAAATATCCCAAGAACGGAAGCTCCTGCACCGAAAACAAACATTTCTCCAATTTAGCGTATAATTTATTCTCCCGAAGGATCGTCAAAACCTGTCTCACATGATCCTGATGGGTCTTCAGATCAGGAGAGTAAATTAAAATGTCATCCAAATAAACCACCACGAACCTCCCCACCAAATGATGAAAAATGTCATTGACGAATCGCTGAAATACTGCTGGCGCGTTCGTCAACCCAAAAGGCATCACCAGATTCTCAAAATTACCCTCGTGCGTATTGAAGGCCGTTTTCCACTCATCCCCCTCCTTGATTCTGATCAGGTTGTAGGCCCCTCTCAAATCCAACTAGGATAACACCTTGGCTCCAACAATCTGATCAAAAAGGTCAGAAATCAAAGGCAGGGGATATGGAACCCTGGACCGTAATACGGTTCAATTCCCGGAAATCCAAACACGGTCTCAGCGATCCATCCTTTTTTTTTTTTTTACAAAGAACAAGCCTACTGCCACCGGAGACTTAGATGGCCTAATATGACCTTTTGCCAAACTCTCGGCGATATACTTTCGCATGACCTCTCTTTCAGGTTGAGAAAGGTTGTAAAGCCGAGATTTTGGCAATTTAGCCCCTGGGATGAGATTAACTGGACAATCATAGTCTCGATGAGGGGGCAATTCCTGAGCCCCACCCTCCGAAAACACATCCGCAAACTCTGAGAGATACTGAGGTAAAGCCGTAGTGGACACACCAGAGATAGATGTGCCAAGACAATTATCCAAACAAAACTCACTCCAACCAATGATTTGTCTCGCTTGCCAATCTATAATTGGGTTATGTTTAGTCAACCATGGCAACCCCAAAACTATAGGAGCTGGCAAATCCTTCATGACAAAACAAGAAATAATCTCAACATGTGAATCACCCACCCCTAAGTGAATACCATGAACAATGTGAGTAAGACTCCTTTGAGAAAGAGAGGAAGAATCAATTGCAAAAACTTGAATCTCATTCTCCAAAGTGCAAGTACTTAGTCCAAGACCTTGAAGAAAAAGAAAGTCAATTAGGTTTACCCCAGCACCACAATCAAGGAATACTTCAACAACAAAAAATTCTTAACTCTAGCGCCACCACAGCTGGAAGGAGAAAACGGGAACTGCAGAGAGCTTGCATACCTGCCTGCTCCACCACACCATTCACGCTACCAAGTGTCAGGCAAATTTTTTATTTTTATTTTTCTCTTCCACCTGCGGTTTAACAAAAGGACAAGCAAAAATAAAATGACCACTCTTTCCACAGTAGTAACACAGTTTGTGCAATTTCCTAAAGTCTCTACTATCAGAATGGCAAGAAATCTGACCCAGCTGCATGGGTTCCTCCGCTCCCCCAGAGTTACCTGTAACATCACCCGGGGAGGCAGTAGAGACAAAACCACTCACAGAAGGGATCCCTTGTGCGGAGGGAGCCCTACACCTTTCTGTGATACGTCTATCTAACTGTACTGCTAAAGACATGGCATTCTCCTAAGAGTCTGGGTATTCATGAAAAGCAAGGGCATCCTTCAATCTCTCAGATAACCCCTGACAAAACTGACTACGTAACGCGGGATCATTCCACTCTGATTCAGTAGCCCATCTCCTAAACTCAACACAGTAAGCCTCTGCAGTATGTTCACCCTGAAATAAATTACGTAATCTCGATCTGGGTCATCGTAGATTAATCCCAGAGCCTTAAAAAATTCCTCTACCGACCGGAGGGCCCGAGAACCGGGCGGCAGAGAAAAGGCCCGGGATTGCGCTTCCCCTTTAAGCAGAGAAATGATTATACCTATCCTCTGACTCTCATCACCTGGCGCATACGGTTTTCATCCTCAGTTTGGTACCTTTTCTGGTACTAGTTCCTCTGGGATGCCAGAGGAGGAGAGATTTTCTTCTGCCTTGTCTTCTATCTGGCGGAGGATCCAAGTGAATTTGGAGAAGATGGGTGAGAGGTATAAGAGAATGGCTGACAAGAGACGTGTGACTGGTCTGGACCTGTGTGTGGGTGATCTGGTGTGGTTGTCCACTAAAAATATTAAACTGAGAGTGCCATCTTGGAAACTGGGTCCAAGATTTATTGGACTGTACAAAATATCTGCGGTCGTCAATCCAGTAGCGTTTCGGCTGGATCTTCCGCAGACTTGGAGGATCCATGATGTGTTCCACAGGTCTTTACTGAAAAAATATGTGAAACCGGTGGAACCATCGCCATTGCCTCATCCTCCTGTTCTGGTTGATGGAAATTTAGAGTTCGAGATCTCCAGGGTTCTTGACTCTAGAGTTCTTCGGTGTTCCCTTCAGTACCTGGTACACTGGAGGGGATACGGCCCTGAGGAAAGGATGTGGGTTCCGGCGCTGGATGTCAGTGCCAGCCGACTGGTGAGGGCTTTTCACAGATCCCACCCGGATAAGGTTGGTCCGGGGTGTCCGGAGGTCACCGTAGAGGGGGGGGGGGGGGGGTAATGTCATGCCCTGCTCGGGCTACGTGTGGAGGTCTGCCAGATTAGCAGCACGTGTCTAGTCTTTTGTCTTGGAGTCGAGCTAGATCCGCCTCCCTTCAGGTGCACTGGGTGGGGTCGTTGGTTTAAATTACACCCATTCCCAGTGTTCCGTGTGGGTTATAGCTTCTGTCTGGCTCTGTGAAAGAAAGAAAGGAAGGAAGGATTGGCTGTTCCTGCTCAGAAAAGATAAGTTGGTTGTTGTTTGCCCACAAACTGATTTGAGTGGGGGTGTGGCTCAGCTCATCTGTTGGGGGAAAGACGGGCATGCTGAATTTTACATGCTCAATGTGTATTTGCCTGTTTCATCCAAAACACATAAATGCTTGGCCAAGCTGAGTGCATATGTATGGGGGATGTGGGGGGAATGTTCTTTCACTTACAGTTATTGTAGGTGATTATTCTGATTAGGGATGAGCGAATGGACTTCGGATGAAACATCGAAAGTCGATTCGCATAAAACTTTGTTCCAATACTGTATGGAGCTCCGTACAGTATTAGAATGTATTGGCTCCGATGAGCCGAAGTTATTACTTTATGAAGTCTCGCGAGACTTCGCGCAATAACTTCATAAATTTGTACTGTAAAAAAACATTTCCCGAACTCGGGTTCGGTTCCAAGTGGTACCTTGGAACCGAACCCGGGTTCGGGAAATGGTAAGAAAAGTAATAACTTTGGAGCCAATACATTCTAATACTTTACGGAGCAGTAAACAGGTTACCAAATGAAATTACAGTGATAAGATACAAGCATAAGCATTAAAACTAGTGGTATCAAGACATCATGGAGCAAAGGTTATAAGGATTCAGCCAATCATGCTTAATGAACAAGTGCAGATAAATGGATAATGACTAAACTCAAGTCATCAGTGAGCAATGCTGTAAGGTTACAACTTAACCAATAGCTTACGGACAGCATTTTTTTTTTCCAAAGTAGGAGAGAGGGGAAAGGGAAGGAACACGGAGGGGGGGGGGGGGTTGGCTTTTCAATATCTCATTATAGCCAGTTTTTTATGGTAAGGCTCAGTTCTGTTATCCAATGAATAAAAGAGAGGGAGTGAGAGGGCAATATCGCCACTGATGGCGATGTGTGGATGGGGTGGTGGGACATAAATGTGTATCACATTAAAAATGTACCCTATAGGAACTTTAGGCCTCAAAGTGAGAGAAGGGATTGTGCCATCTAAAATTAGGAGGTCGATAGTGGTATTGTTATTTTTAATCCTGTTCGGTATAGTGTTATTATGTGCACTGTCAGAGCTATATAGTAAGCCTCTAACTTGTAATAATTGGGAAGGGGAAGGGGAGCATATTGAGCGAACTTTGCACAGATTCTGTCTCATTTGTAAGTAAGTTGTATGTATTGGTATGTGGAAAGCTATTTTGATCAGAGAATACACAGTGTCTAAGTGGGAGTCCTGTTATCTCTTCTTCTATACGGACCCAGAGCTTATGAGGGGGACATCTGATCCAGTCAACAATTCTATTCAGATGGACTGCTTGGGCAAATATTTGTGGGGCGGGTTTTTTTTTGGCGGACCGTATGCGGAACTATTAATTTCAATGGGTCCGCAAAAAGATTACTGAATTTACTCCGTGTGCATTCCGTTCCTGTATGTCCGTATTTCCGTTCCGCCAAAAAAAAAAAACATCTCCTATTATTGTCCGCATTATGGACAAGGATAGGACTGCTCTATTAGGGGCCAGCTGTTCCGTTCTGCAAAATACGGAATGCACACTGACGTCATCCATATTTTTTGCTGACCGCAAAAGACATACTGTTGTGTGCATAAGGCCTTAGGCTAGTTTCACATTAGCGTTAGAAGGGTCTGACAGGGGAACAGCCTGTCGGATCCGTACTAACGCTAGCCCATGTGTGCTGCCGGAAGTCCGTTCCGGCTTCATTCACTATAAAGGGGACGGGACGGGGGTCCGGCTGCAGCATGGCAAACATGCCAAGAGGCGGCCAGACAAAAACTACAGCACGCTGCAGGAACAGCCTGCTGGACCCTGCTAACGCTAATGTTAAAAGTAGCCTAAGGCCTGATGCACATGACCGTATGTATTTTGCGGTCCTCAAAAAATAGGGATGACGTCAGTGTGCATTCTGTATTTTGCAGAACGGAACAGCTGGCCCCTAATAGAACAGTCCTATCCTTGTCCGTAATGCGGATAATAATAGTACATGTTCTATTTTTTGGCTGAAACGGAATACACACGGAGTAACTTTTTTGCGGACCCATTGAAATGAATAGTTCCGCATATGGTCTGCAGAAAAAAAAAACAGAATGGACACGGAAAAAAAAATACGTTCATGTGCATGAGCCCTAAGACAGATTTTTGGAGTAGACACATTAGTAAATCTCGGCCCACGTGTAACCCCATTTTGCATTAGTATTTTTGAGTCCTTCCAGTCCACGTATTTTTCTGTAGGTTCCTCTCCTGGTTTAAAACTACTAGAGAGAAATACTGTTCTCTCAGGCTGACTCCACGTTCAGGTACCGATTATAAACGAAGTACACCTATAGGGGTACAGCCACATGTAGCGGAAACGCATTCTAAAAAGTCTGCAGCATTTTCAGGAGCAGTAAAGCGGATGGGAGGTTCACAAAGGTCCTCCAAGGTAAGAAGGGTGCACATCAGAATCCACATACAACGTTACATTCTCTGTGGAAGAGTCCCTGCTAGAGATGAGCCAAGTCAGCTTAGAATCCGAACTTGGCTTCGGTTCTGAGGTACCAATCGGAACCGAAGCCGAGCTCGGATCCAAGTTTTAAAATGTTTTTCTAGTTTAAAAAAAATCCTTCGTAGACCAATCATAAAAGAAGTATAGCCAGGCGGCACAGCCTCCATCCTACCAGCACCAATATACAGGCGTCCTCGGAGCTCCGTGCCAGTAATACGGTGGTGCTCAAGCCAAAACGTAATGCACAGGCCACAAGTAGAGAGAATATAGTAGGCGGCTCCGTGCCAGTAATACGGTGGTGCTCTAGCCACAACGTAATGCACAGGCCACAAGTAGAGAGAATATAGTAGGCGGCTCTCCCCAATATAGAAAAGAGATTCCTTTATCACCAACAGTAAAAGGCAGGGGCGGAACAGCGTTCACACAGCCAAACAAGCAGCGACAGCTATTTCGTGCTCTCGCTCTTCCTCAGGCCACTGACATCATCACGCTATTGCGTGTCTCATTTATGCGTCGCTTAGCGGGATTGTCATGGTTGCACATGATGCTATCCCGTCCCGACATATTTTTTAAAACATACAACCAAATGGACCCCACATACATGGACAAATACTTCATAATAACTATAGCAGGGGTCCAGGTGTTAGGAAACTACATCTCCCATCATGCACACTTGCTTGGCTGCTCTCTAAACTCCCACACAAGTGGAAACAGCATGCTGGGAGTTGTAGTTTCACAACAGCTGGAGCGCTGAAGGCTGCTGGTTCCTAAGCTATAGAAACACACTTAAGGGTCCATTCACACGTCCGCAATTCTGTTCTGCATTTTGCAGAACGGAATTGCGGACTGATTCATTTTTATGGGGCCGCACGGATCTGCACTTCCGGGTCCGCAGATCTGTGCTTCCGTAGGGTTCCATTCCGTGCTTCCGTTCCGCATCTCCGGATTTGCGGACCCATTCAAGTGAATGGGTTCGCATCCATGATGCGGAATGCCCACGGAATGGCGCCTGTGTTTTGCAGATCCGCAATACGGCCACGGAGCGCACAAGTTTGTGTGAAAGAGGCCTTATGGTATGGCTCATTCTGAACATCACTAATGGTTTATTCTTCGTGTACTCCATTAGACTGCTATAGTTTTTTAGGATGTCCCAACTATTGTATATCGCCCTCCATATGGTATCAGCCATAGGGCTATACTTAAAAGAGAACGCAAACCTCTTTTGATCATCCCTCCTGGTCCCTCTCCTTTTTTTTTCCTGCTAACAAGTCTCGTTCCTCATAGCTATATCACAGGCCTCATTGGGGTATTCTCTATCCAGGAGGCGTTCTTTTAATTCTAGGGCTTGTGTCTTATAAGTTTTGCACATATCGAATTTGTCCCAATCCCCCACAAGGGGGTGATAGACACCACTTACTGCTGCAGAAGGAAGCAAGGTGGGTTATCCGCACAAGAGCAATGGGCCCATTAGGCCTGAATGATAAAAATGATAGGTGGGTTTCTATAGTTGTTATGAAGTGTTTGTCCATGTATGTGGGGTCCATTTGGTTGTATATCTTTAAAAATATGTCGGGACGGGATAGCCTCATGTGTTACCATGACAATCCCGCTGAGCGACGCATAAATGAAGCACGCAATAGCGTGATGATGTCAGTGGCCTGAGGAAGAGCGAGAGCGCGAAACGGCCGTCGCTGCTTGTTTGGCTGTGTGAACGCTGTTCCGCCCCTGCCTTTTACTGTTGGAGACGATAAAGGAATCTCTTTTCTATATTGGGGAGAGCCGCCTACTATATTCTCTCTACTTGTGGCCTGTGCATTACGTTGTGGCTTGAGCACCACCGTATTACTGGCACGGAGCCGCCTACTATAGTCTCTCTACTTGTGGCCTGTGCATTACGTTGTGGCTTGAGCACCACCGTATTACTGGCACGGAGCCGCCTACTATAGTCTCTCTACTTGTGGCCTGTGAATTACGTTGTGGCTTGAGCACCACCATATTACTGACACGGAGCCGCCTACTATATTCTCTCTACTTGTGGCCTGTGCATTACGTTGTGGCTTGAGCACCACCGTATTACTGGCACGGAGCCGCCTACTATATTCTCTCTACTTGTGGCCTGTGCATTACATTGTGGCTTGAGCACCACCATATTACTGACACGGAGCCGCCTACTATATTCTCTCTACTTGTGGCCTGTGCATTAAGTTTTGGCTACAGCACCACCGTATTACTGACACGGAGCCGCCTACTATATTCTCTCTACTTGTGGCCTGTGCATTACGTTGTGGCTTGAGCACCACCGCATTACTGACACGGAGCCGACTACTATATTCTCTCTACTTGTGGCCTGTGCATTACGTTGTGGCTTGAGCACCACCGCATTACTGACACGGAGCCGCCTACTATATTCTCTCTACTTGTGGCCTGTGCATTACATTGTGGCTTGAGCACCACCGCATTACTGACACGGAGCCGCCTACTATATTCTCTCTACTTGTGGCCTGTGCATTACGTTTTGGCTTGAGCACCACCGTATTACTGACACGGAGCCGCCTACTATATTCTCTCTACTTGTGGCCTGTGCATTACGTTTTGGCTTGAGCACCACCGTATTACTGACACGGAGCCGCCTACTATATTCTCTCTACTTGTGGCCTGTGCATTACGTTGTGGCTTGAGCACCACCGTATTACTGGCACGGAGCCGCCTACTATATTCTCTCTACTTATGTAGTCCCCAGTCTAGTTCTATTACTGCTGCTCTCATCTGTCAGTCTTCGTACTGCTGTCTGTGGTGAAGCGCGCTGTCCCCGCCCACTATCCTCTATCTAACGCCAAGCGTCATCCAATGGCAAGAGGTCATATGATCCCAAGTGACACGCCCAGAGCGATAAGCCATTCTACACTCGACCCTTCACTGAACGAGGTGACGCTCTATCTTTTATTAGCTAGTCTTGTCTGCACTGGGCGGGTGATACAGGGAGACGCTCTATCTTCTATTAGCTAGTCTTGTCTGCACTGGGCGGGTGATACAGGGAGACGCTCTATCCTCTGTATTAGCTAGTCTTGTCTGCACTCGCTGGGTGACATTGAGAGACGCTCTGTCTTCTATTAGCTAGTCTTGTCTGCACTGGGCGGATGACATTGGTAGACGCTCTATCCTCTATTGGCTAGACACGTCTGCACTGGGCGGGTGACATTGGGAGACGCTCTCCCCCCGATTCTCTTCTACCCGGCACTGGAGGTCACTTTCCGTTCCCACACAGGCCTCAGACAGACACCCGGCGGGCAGCATGGCTCAGGCAGCACAGAAACTCGTCAAGACCCTCGCTGTGAAGACGCCTCAGCTCGTGGGCGGTGAGAGGGGGTCAGGCTATGTGGGGGCTTTATGAGAAAGTGCGGGCAGTCCTTTAGTCTGGGGGCCGACATGAGAAAGATACATTCCGTCCTTCCTTTACTGCAGAGCCTGTGGGGGGCTGGGGGTTTAACCCCTTAATGACTGGGGTGTTTCAGTCCGAAGAGACCAGACCCCAGTCATTTTTGTGCATGTGGTTTAAGGCTATGTTCACATGTTACAGAAATGCTGCAGATTTTCGGCGTGATTTTTTTTTTTTTTTTTTTTTTAAATCCTCACCGTTGTACGGTTCCAGGAAAACTGGATCTAACACTGCAGAATGTCAATGTATGCTGCGGGTTTTCATTGCAGATTTCACCCTTAGAATGAAGGAGGTGTCCCCTTTTGAAATGACTTATAGGTCATCAATGTCAGATCGTTGGGGGTCAGACTCAAAATCGGCTGTTTGAAGAGAATGCAGTGCTCTGACCTGTTTCCCCCATCAACATCGCAGCAGCGAACAGGTGTGATTACAGCTCCGCTGTCCCCATTCACTTCAATGGGACGGCTCTGTCCTATTCAGTTGGATAGGAAGTGAATGGGACAGTGTTGCTGTAGTTACACTGCTCGCCACTGCGATGTCAACAGCAATAATAAGCAGTGAATAGAAGGCAGCGCTGCGTTCTCTTCAGACAGCTGATCAGTGGGGGTGCTGGGAATCAGACCCCCTCTGATATTGATGACCTATATTGAGGATAGGTCACCAATATTACAAAAGCAGACAATTCCTTTAAGGGAGTGTCCACACGTGCCTGAAAATACAGCTATAATGTTTTCTCTTTTTTTTTTTTTGCCATGAAAATAGCAGTGAATTTCACCCTCTCCATTGCACTGCATGCCACAGATATCCACGGGTGAATTCATGACGCAGCGTGTTCTTGAAACCTAATCCACTTTGCTGGTCCTGTACCACACTGCAGATTTGGTGCATGAAAATCTGCAACGGCAGCTCTGCAGTATTTCCGTCACGTGTGGACGTAGCCTAAGGGGGTTATCCGTGACCTAACAGGTCCCACAGACCCACGTTAATTTTCCGTAACAGGAGAAAGTTTGTGATATACTTACTGGTCCGTAGTCGCATGGATTCAGGAACCCGGTCATGCGACACTTTACTTCTAAGAATCCAGCTTCAACCGACATCACGCCCTGCCCGGACGATGGACGGATAGCTTAACTCGGCTTCGTTAATGAGGCACGAGGCCGACTTTGGCGTAGTATTTTAATTCAGTAATTTATGCAAATAAGCAAGGAAAATCCGCACTGTAGGTCATGTACATTGTATTCTATGTGAATTTGAAATTCTCAGTGCACACGATGCAGATTTTTTCCTGCGGTGCGGATTTTAAAATCCGCAGCATGTCATTTTATTTTATTTTTCCTGACCGGATTTTCTTCATTCACTTAGTAAAATCTGCATGCAGAAAATCCACACGCAAATCCGCATCAAATGAAGCGGATTGACTGCACAGATTTGCCTGCGAACACCTGCAGATTTTAGTGCGGATGCTCCACACATGAATCCTGAACGTGTGCATGTACCCTTAAAAGCCGTCTACACACAAATCGCCACTGCTGGCCAATGACCAGCCACAGAGGTGACAGCGGTCACATGATGTGCTTGTATATGTCACCACTGAGGCCATCAATTGGCCAGCAGCAGTGACACGTGTGTAGATAGTATTTTGAACTTTTGGCCCAATGGAGGAAAAGAGAACTCAGTGTTGATACCTGAGCGCTCTGACAGGTGAGACTTTTTATTTTTTTATTTTTACTAACCCTTGGAAAGCCTGGCCTCGGAGAACCCTTTTAAGTCCCACTGCCGGACTGATGTGTGTCTGTGTTATTTCACCTGTTGCTATTCTTTTCCAGCCGCTCTCAGCTACTCTAAGCCACGACTTGCCACCTTCTGGTACTATGCCCGGGTAGAGCTGACACCTCCAAGCCCTGCTGAAATTCCAAAAGCCATTGAGAGCATTAAGGGATTGGCGCAGTCCTTCCAGAAGGGCCGGTTGTCTGAAATTACTGTTAGGGTAAGAAATGTGGGACCATAATCTGCATTTATTTCCTTTTCCATTTATGGTATTTCTAACCTCATTAATGATCCATTTGTAAATTATATAGGATGTTTTGGGGTAGGAACCCCCCCAGTGCATTGATGTTACTGAAGAGCTATGGTCATTGCTTTCTGCATAAGAAAAACACATACTATGTGATCACATGGAGACTTTCTGCATATCACGTATCCTGTGACTAGGGGATAACAGTGTAACTACAACTCCTCGTCCTGTTGAATTGAATGGGACGAGCAGTTGTAAGTTACACTGCGCTGCCGTTACAAGCTAGAAGGCCAGCAGTTACATCGTAAAGAGGACACAGCGTTCGCACAAGTGCCGCAACCCCCTCAAACAGCAGTTGGACCTTTGCTGATGTGATATTGAATACCTATGCTGAGGATAGGTCATCAATAACATCACACCACACAGCCCCTTTTCGTTTTTGCTTTTTCACTTTTCCTCCCTGCCTACCTAGAGCCATAACTTTTTATTTTATCTTTTGCCTATTGACAGCACCCCTGGAGAGACCGCCTGCACCTCCTCAGGACAGGAAATGGGAACCAGAACCGCCTTTTAAAGGAGCGATCACCCCCTTATCTCCAGTTCTGTTTCCTGTCCTAAGGGGCAGGAGGGAATAGCATCCGCTGGAAGAAGATCAATTGAAGAGAGCTGCGGGGGCCCCCGGCTATTGTAATAGTGTGTGGAGGGTTACCCTGTGCGGCGTATGTCTCCTCTAGGAGCCGCTGCAGAAGGCTGGGCTCCCTTCCCTATCCTTACCCCTTCCTTCCTCCTTACCAGTGCCTGAGAGAGGGTCTTGACCTTCCTGTGCTCCTTCGAACCTCTGCGGCTGTGTTCGCATATTCTTCAGGGTCAGATTGCCTGTTTGAGGCAAGTTCTAGAGAAGCTGGGTTGGGAGATAATCCTAGAAAAATCCAGTTTATACCCAAGCCAGAGATGCAGGTTCCTAGGAATGATTTTGGACTCCAGTTCCCAGAAGTGCTAGATACCCCTGCAAAAAGCTTTACTAATCGAATCAAGAGTTCAGCTTCTTCACTCGTCTCCGTCAGTCACCATAAGAGGGGCCATGTCGGTACAGGGTCTCATGACTGCCGCTATTCCAGGAGTGGAATGGGCCCAGTACCATTCAAGGCTTCTTCAGCTTCAGATCCCGTGGGATTGGGATGGAAGTCTCCTCTCTCTGGACACAGAGATATCTCTATCTTCCCAGACCCTAGATTCCTTGGGGTGGTGGATGGATCTAAAAAACCTAGAAAGAGGAGTTCCTTGGACCAGGAAAGCGGTACTCCCCTTAACCACGGATGTAAGCCCATCCGGTTTGGGAGACCATGTGGGGTCACTGCTATTGCAGGGGAATTGGGACAACAAATCTTTGTCCCATTCGCACCATTTCAGTAAATTGGATGCAATCAGGATAGCTTTAGTACAGAGTCTCCCGACCATCAGAGGCAGGAACGTTAGTTTCTATTCGGACAACACGACAGCAGTAGCCTATATCAACCGGCAGGGAGATACAAGGGCTGAGGACCTAATGTCTCTCACTCATCAGATTTTTAGCCTAGCAGACGCTTCTCTATTATCTCTTTCTGCAGTACATCTAAGGCAGGCATCCTCAAACTGCAGCCCTCCAGCTGTTGTAAAACTACAACTCCCACAATGCCCTGCTGTAGGCTGATACCTGTAGACTGTTAAGGCATGCTGGGAGTTGTAGTTTTGCAACAGCTGGAGGGCCGCAGTTTGAGGATGCCTGGTCTAAGGGGTTCAGACAATGTGAAAGAGGACTTCCTCAGTCGCCCCCTTTCTGTGGAGGAGCATCTGAGAGCTCTGGATGCACTGGCCCAGTCTTGGGGGCAGGGCCTTCTGTATGCCTTTCCCCCACTAAAATTGCTACCAAGGGTCCTCAAGAAAATCAGAGAAGAGGAGGCCATAGTAATAGTTATAGCTCCCTTTTGGCCGAGAAGGGTGTGGTTTTCCTGGCTCTGCAAAATGTCGATAGCTACACAATGGATGCTTCCAGAATCTACAAAGATATATTGTTAGGTTGTTAAGATGTTATATATCTTAGTTCTTGAGAAAAGAACTGGAGATAGAGGGGATGATCCCTCCTTTAAAAGGCGGTTCTGGTTCTTGTTTCCTGTCCCGAGGAGGTGGTGGCGTTCTCTCCAGGGGTACGGTCATAGGCTCAAAGAAAACCGATTACTGGTAAGTGTAATCCAAACTTTTCCGTTGACATAGCCATATGTCTATGCTTGATATTTGCGGGACAAGTTTAACTTTCTAATGGCACCACTTAATACTCCATATGATGCCCATGGTCTCTCAGAAGAGAGACATACATCATGCAAAGGAACTGCTCTCCCCATTGCCGCATCGACCCAGAAGCTAGTGCTTCCGATTTTTTTATTTTTATTTTTATTTATTTTTTTATTCACATTTAGATGACTTAGCACATTTGCCCACAGCTTTAAAAGGGTTAAATGTCTGCGAACGCACGCCATATTTAAAACTTTTCATTCCGCTGTACATGTATGGGGCTGGTGGGGATTCGGTGTCAAAATGGAGATGCTGGGAAGAGATGAACGTAATTTTATTTTTTGTAAACACATTCCAGCCCTTTAATTCATTATGCATTAGGGGTTGTATGACCCCTTAACCACCTCCGGACCGCCTAACGCGCCGATGCGTCCGGAAGGTGGTTGCTTTTCTCCTCCTGGACGCATCGGCGCGTCATCTCGCGAGACGCGAGATTTCGCCGCAGCCGGCCCGCACATGCGCATCGCGGGCCGGCATTTCATAGAGGAGTATTTCGTCAGGACCTGCCAGCCAGCGATCATTGGCTGGCAGGTTGCTGATTTTCAAAAAAGCCAATCACAGAGCCGTATAGCAGATCATATTTGTAAATATGATCTGTTATATGGCTGCCTGCTCCTCTGCTGGTTCTTTTCGTCGGTTGGATCCAGCAGAGGAGCAGGCTTCACAGTGAGTACACCAACAGTACATACTTAGCCCCAGATCACCCCCCTGAACCCCTATTAACCCTTTGATCACCCCTTCTAGCCCCTGTCAATCACTAGTGAAAGGAAAAAAAGTGATCAGTGCAAACTGTCACTTTTTTTTTTCACTGTTATTGACCGTTAGGTTTTAGGTATAGTTTAGGTCCCTTGGTTAGGTAGTTAGGGATCAGTTAGCGCCCAGCCCACCGCACCGCAGTCCGTTATTCGCTGATTAGCGTATCGCTAATCAGCATTTGTACTTTTATAGTATCTGGAAGTGATCAAAACTGATCACGGTCAGATCTATAACTGTATTAGTGTCACTTTAGGTTCGCCCTCCACCCAAAACGCAGTGTTTGCCCGATCAGGCCTGATCGGTCGCCCACACGTGCGTTCGCCCACACCCGCCCCACCGCAGTGACAAAAAAAAATTTTTTTTTGATCGCTGCACATCCACTTTACACGCACTGCGGCGATAAAAAAATCACTTTTGATATTTTTTATCAACCGCAGCGGCCTCCGGTACTTCGCTAGCCTCCCCTTTGTAAGACAGGCTTGCTTTTTTTACCTGGGTAGTCTCAGGGAATACCCCTAAATTTAGTTGCCCACATGTCAAACAGGGGGTATTCCTCTGAAGAGGCCTACAGGCTTCTGACCCAGTCGGATGAGGAGTGGGAACCCTCATCTGATGAATCCAGCGGGTCAGAATACGAACCTGTAGAAAGCAGCGGCTCTCTGACCCAAAGTTCGGACGAGGAGGCTGAGGTCCCTGATAGAACCAGGCGTACCCGGCCCCGTGTTGCTAGACCGCAGGTTGCGCAGGATCCGCTTCAAGAGCATCAGAGTGGGGCTGGTGCTGCCGGATTACGTGGTGAGGCATACACCAGCAGACCAGCCCATCCTGGACCTAGTACCAGCACTGCCGTACAACCTGGTGAAGTAGCGAGCACCAGAAGGGCAGTTGAAGCTGGTACGGTGGCACGAGCAGTAGTGACCCCGTCGCAGCCACCGCAAAGACGTGCCCGTAGAGCCCCTAGAATCCCAGAGGTGCTGGCAAACCCTGATTGGCAGCCCCCAACTTCAGCCGCACCTGTAGTTCCCCCTTTCACCGCCCAGTCTGGAGTTCGGGTTGAGACGGCTCAGATCGGTTCGGCCCTGGGATTTTTTGAGCTGTTCTTGACTGCGGAGCTCTTAGACATAGTCGTGGCAGAGACAAACCGGTATGCCACACAATTTATAACCGCTAACCCGGGAAGCTTTTATGCCCAGCCTTTCCGGTGGAAACCAGTCCAAGTTTCCGAATTTAAAACTTTTCTGGGCCTCCTCCTCAACATGGGCCTGACAAAAAAACATGAATTGCGGTCATATTGGTCCACGAACCCAATTCATCACATGCCCATGTTCTCTGGTGCAATGTCCAGGACACGATTTGAGACCATCCTGCGTTTCTTGCACTTTAGTGACAACACCGCCTCCCGTCCCAGAGGCCACCCTGCTTTTGACCGGCTCCACAAAATTCGGCCCCTCATAGACCATTTCAACCAGAAATTTGCAGATTTGTATACCCCTGAGCAAAACATCTGCGTAGACGAGTCCCTAATACATTTTACCGGGCGCCTTGGCTTCAAGCAATACATCCCAAGCAAGCGCGCCCGGTATGGGGTCAAATTGTATAAGCTCTGTGAAAGGGCCACAGGCTATACCCACAAATTTCGTGTCTATGAGGGAAAAGATCAGACCCTGGAGCCGGTCGGTTGCCCTGACTACCTGGGGAGCAGTGGGAAGATAGTTTGGGACTTGGTGTCACCCTTATTCGGCAAGGGGTACCATCTTTATGTGGACAATTTTTACACAAGTGTGGCCCTCTTTAGGCATTTGTTTCTAGAACTAGATTGGCGCCTGTGGTACCGCGCGAACTAGTCGCGCGGGCTTCCCCCAACGGCTCGTTAGCACCCGTCTTGCAAGGGGGCAGAGGGCCGCACTGTGTAACGAAGAACTGCTCGCGGTGAAATGGAGAGACAAGCGTGACGTTTACATGCTCTCCTCCATTCACGCAGACACGACAATACAAATTGAGCGAGCAACCCGTGTCATTGAAAAGCCCCTCTCAGTCCACGACTATAACCTCCACATGGGAGGGGTCGACTTCAATGACCAGATGTTGTCTCCGTATTTAGTTTCCCGCAGAACCAGACGCTGGTATAAGAAGGTGTCTGTATATTTGATTCAATTGGCGCTGTATAATAGTTTTGTTCTCTACAGTAAGGCTGGGAGAACTGGATCCTTCCTCAAATTTCAGGAAGAGATCATTGAGAACCTCCTGTATCCAGAAGGTTCCGTGGCCCCATCCACCAGTGTAGTTAGCCGTCTACACGAGCGACATTTCCCCAATGTCGTTGCTGGTACCTCAACCCAACCGTCACCCCGAAAAAGATGTCGTGTCTGTAGCAGGAGTGGAATAAGGCGTGACACCCGGTATTTCTGTCCTGACTGTCCTGACCACCCTGCCCTATGCTTAGGGGATTGTTTCCGAAAGTACCACACACAGGTACACCTAGCATAGGGATCACATCTCACCAGGATAGGCACACAGGGCTATTAGGGCCCATTCACTCACACAGCTGCTGCAAACGTCTCCTTTCACATGGGACAAAGTGCATAACGCACTTCGCCACATCTTTGGGCGATTTGCGCTTTGCACATTGACCCATGGGGGAGGAGAGGTTTGTTCTATAAAGGTAAAAAAAAAAACAAAAAAAAAACAGGTAAGCAAACAGGTTAATGTTTAGTTCCAAAAGTTAAAGTTACATGTTCTGTTCCAAAGTTAATAAAATTATTGCGTTGTGGCCTGGTTTTTTCTTTTTTTTTTTTTTTGTCTTTTTACCTTCCAGGTGGACCAACCGATGAACTAGCTGCAGCACCGATGTGCATTCTGACAGAAGCATTGCGCTGCTGTCAGATTACACGCAAGTCGGTGTATGCGGCGCTGCAAGACGGGATTTTCTCCTCTGCAGTGACAGATACGTTTGCCGAAGCGTACGAGCTGAGGAGGAGGCGGCGTTCCTATGCTTTGGCAAGCATTTTGTATATATATATATATATATATATATATATATATATATATATATATATATATATATATATATATATATATATATATATATATATATAAAAAAAAAAATCCCGGCAATGATTTATTCATCCACATCGATTGATGCGAATGGAGAAATCTGGTTTGCCAGGGCATACGAGCTAAGTGGGTATGGATGTAGGGCGGAGCTCCTATGTCCTGGCAGACGCCTTTCCCCTCCATTTTTTTTTTTGGGCAGAGATTTTTTCATCCACATTGATCGATGCGAATGAAGAAATCTGTGCCGTTCATTTTTTTTCTTTCAGCCCAGAAGCTGAACGGAAAAAAAAAATCTCATTACCTGTATGCTCAATATAAGGAGAATAGCAGAAACTCCTAATGCTGGCCATACATGTAATGACTGCAGAGACCCTCAAATGCCAGGGCAGTACAAACACCCCACAACTGACCCCATTTTGGAAAGAAGACACCCCAAGGTATTTGCTGAGGGGCATATTGAGTCCATGAAAGATTGAAATTTTTGTCCTAAGTTAGCGGAAAGTGAGACTTTGTGAGAAAAAACAAAAAAAAATCAATTTCCGCTAACTTATGCGAAAAAAAAAAAATTCTAGGAACTTGCCAGGCCCCTCATTGGATACCTTGGGGTGTCTTCTTTCCAAAGTGGGGTCACATGTGGGGTATTTATACTGCCCTGGCTTTTTAGGGGCCCTAAAGCGTGAGAAGAAGTCTGGGATCCAAATGTCTAAAAATGCCCTCCTAAAAGGAATTTGGGCCCCTTTGCGCATCTAGGCTGCAAAAAAGTGTGACACATCTGGTATCGCCGTACTCAGGAGAAGTTGGGGAATGTGTTTTGGGGTGTCATTTTACATATACCCATGCTGGGTGAGAGAAATATCTTGGCAAACGACAACTTTTCCCATTTTTTTTATACAAAGTTGGCATTTGACCAAGATATTTTTCTCACCCAGCATGGGTATATGTAAAATGACACCCCAAAACACATTCCCCAACTTCTCCTGAGTACGGCGATACCAGATGTGTCACACTTTTTTGCTGCCAAGGTGGGCAAAGGGGCACATATTCCAAAGTGCACCTTTCGGATTTTGCAGGGCATTTTTTACACATTTTGATTGCAAGGTACTTCTCACACATTTGGGCCCCTAAATTGCCAGGGCAGTATAACTACGCCACAAGTGACCCCATTTTGGAAAGAAGACACCCCAAGGTATTCCGTGAGGGGCACGGCGAGTTCCTAGAATTTTTTATTTTTTGTCACAAGTTAGCGGAAAATGATGATTTTTTTTTTTTCTCTTTTTTCATTACAAAGTCTCATATTCCACTAACTTGCGGCAAAAAATAAAAAATTCTAGGAACTCGCCATGCCCCTCACGGAATACCTTGGGGTGTCTTCTTTCCAAAATGGGGTCACTTGTGGCGTAGTTATACTGCCCTGGCAATTTAGGGGCCCAAATGTGTGAGAAGTACCTTGCAATCAAAATGTGTAAAAAATGCCCTGCAAAATCCGAAAGGTGCACTTTGGAATATGTGCCCCTTTGCCCACCTTGGCAGCAAAAAAGTGTGACACATCTGGTATCGCCGTACTCAGGAGAAGTTGGGGAATGTGTTTTGGGGTGTCATTTTACATATACCCATGCTGGGTGAGAAAATATCTTGGTCAAATGCCAACTTTGTATAAAAAAATGGGAAAAGTTGTCGTTTGCCAAGATATTTCTCTCACCCAGCATGGGTATATGTAAAATGACACCCCAAAACACATTCCCCAACTTCTCCTGAGTACGGCGATACCAGATGTGTGACACTTTTTTGATGCCAAGGTGGGCAAAGGGGCGCATATTCCAAAGTGCACCTTTCGTATTTCACCGGTCATTTTTTACAGATTTTGATTGCAAAGTACTTCTCACACATATGGGCCCCTAAATTGCCAGGGCAGTATAACTACGCCACAAGTGACCCCATTTTGGAAAGAAGACACCCCAAGGTATTCCGTGAGGGGCATGGCGAGTTCCTAGAATTTTTTATTTTTTGCCGCAAGTTAGTGGAATATGAGACTTTGTAATGAAAAAAGAGAAAAAAAAAAAATCATCATTTTCCGCTAACTTGTGACAAAAAATAAAAAATTCTAGGAACTCGCCGTGCCCCTCACGGAATACCTTGGGGTGTCTTCTTTCCAAAATGGGGTCACTTGTGGCGTAGTTATACTGCCCTGGCAATTTAGGGGCCCATATGTGTGAGAAGTACTTTGCAATCAAAATCTGTAAAAAATGACCGGTGAAATACGAAAGGTGCACTTTGGAATATGCGCCCCTTTGCCCACCTTGGCATCAAAAAAGTGTCACACATCTGGTATCGCCGTACTCAGGAGAAGTTGGGGAATGTGTTTTGGGGTGTCATTTTACATATACCCATGCTGGGTGAGAAAAATATCTTGGTCAAATGCCAACTTTGTATAAAAAAATGGGAAAAGTTGTCTTTTGCCAAGATATTTCTCTCACCCAGCATGGGTATATGTAAAATGACACCCCAAAACACATTGCCCAACTTCTCCTGAGTACGGCGATACCACATGTGTGACACTTTTTTGCTGCCAAGGTGGGCAAAGGGGCGCATATTCCAAAGTGCACCTTTCGGATTTCACCGGTCATTTTTTACACATTTTGATTGCAAAGTTCTTCTCACACATTTGGGCCCCTAAATTGCCAGGGCAGTATAACTACCCCACAAGTGACCCCATTTTGGAAAGAAGACACCCCAAGGTATTCTGTGAGGGGCATGGCGAGTTCCTAGAATTTTTTATTTTTTGTCGCAAGTTAGTGGAAAATGAGACTTTGTAAGAAAAAAAAAAAAAAAAAAAAAATCATCATCATTTTCCGCTAACTTGTGACAAAAAATAAAAAGTTCTATGAACTCACTATGCCCATCAGCGAATACCTTAGGGTGTCTACTTTCCGAAATGGGGTCATTTGTGGGGGTTTTCTACTGTCTGGGCATTGTAGAACCTCAGGAAACATGACAGGTGCTCAGAAAATCAGAGCCGTTTCAAAAAGCGGAAATTCACATTTTTGTACCATAGTTTGTAAATGCTATAACTTTTACCCAAACCATTTTTTTTTTTGCCCAAACATTTTTTTTTTATCAAAGACATGTAGAACTATAAATTTAGCGAAAAATTTATATATGGATGTCGTTTTTTTTTGCAAAATTTCACAGCTGAAAGTGAAAAATGTCATTTTTTTGCAAAAAAAATCGTTATATTTTGATTAATAACAAAAAAAGTAAAAATGTCAGCAGCAATAAAATACCACCAAATGAAAGCTCCATTAGTGAGAAGAAAAGGAGGTAAAATTCATTTGGGTGGTAAGTTGCATGACCGAGCGATAAACGGTGAAAGGAGTGTAGTGCCGAAGTGTAAAAAGTGGCCTGGTCATGAAGGGGGTTTCACCTAGCGGGGCTGAAGTGGTTAAAGGGAACCTGTCACCTGGATTTTGTGTATAGAGCTGAGGACATGGGTTGGTAGATGGCCGCTAGCACATCCGCAATACCCAGTCCCCATAGCTCTGTGTGCTTTTATTGTGTAAAAACCCAGATTTGATAAATATGCAAATGAACCTGACATGAGTCCTGTCCCTGACTCATCTCACATACAGGACTCCTCTCCGGTTCATTTGCATATGTATCAAATCGTTTTTTTTTTACACAATAAAAGCACACAGAGCTATGGGGACTGGATATTGCGGAAGTGCTAGCTTCCATCTAGCAACCCATGTCCTCAGCATTAGACACAATATCCTGGTGACAGGTTCCCTTTAAGTGAAAATAAATTGACATATTGTGCATAAGGCATTTCTTTTACTCTTTATGAGTATTATGAGGACCTACATCATGTCCAGAGTTCTTAGTCCATTAAGGACAGTTGGTGTATATTAATCTACATATAAGAGCTCAGCTATCTCTAGCAGCTCCAAAGAGTTGAATGGAAGTGATGCTGTACCATTCATAAAAACAGTTTAAATGCATAGAGGTTCCAGCATCCAGACACCAAAGGCTTTATTTAGCAAATCACATAAAATCCAAAACGGTTATAAAAATCCAAGTCCTGATTTGGATTTTATGTGATTTACTAAATAAAGACTTCGGTGTCTGGATGCTGGAACCTCTACACGTTTTTTCCTTAAGCAGTGTTTCACACTTGTGTTGTAGTTTTCCAGTATTGAAATCCGGCAGAGGATCTCAATATCTGAAAAAAAAAAAAAAAGTTTCCGTTTAGTCTTCATGCATTCTGAATGGGAAGAGATCCGTTCAGGATGTCTTCCGTTCCGCCAACATTCTGTTTTGTGACCGAACACAAAACCGCTGCAAGCTGTGGTTTTGTGTCTGGTCATAGAAACGGATCCGTCACTAAAAACAACGTAAGTCAATGGTGACAGATCCTTATTTTTTCGCCCATTGACCTTGAATGTATTTAGTGACGGATCCATTTTTTTAATTTTTTTTACGTTTTGATTTTACACAACCGCATCCGAACGGAACGGATGCATCCTGATGTGCAAAATCAAAACGGATCTGTTTAATTCCAGTATTGAGATAGTCACGCAAGTGTAAAAGTAGCCTAAGGCCAGACACTGAAGAGCGAGTTCAATGTGACATTGTGATTTCCCGTTCTGACCTCCGCTCCTCTGACAGGATCTCACAGCGTTAAAATGGAATCTACTGAATTACACTGGTGGCATTATGTCTGTGTAATTAAGTAGATTCCAGGTCTCGCAGGGACACACAGCCTCATAAATATATTTATTTTAAGTTCCCCATCAGTATGTCTTTGGAGTGTGAAAGGACAGCGGAGTACACAGAGGAAACAAAGGGAGAACATACAAACTCCATGCAGATGTTTTCCATGGTCGGATTCAAACCTAGGACCCCAGTGCTCCGAGGCACCAGTGCTAACCACTGAGCCACCATGCTGTGCAATCCTGTCTGAGGAGCAGAGCTGGACCTCTCACTGCCACACGCACCATGTTTCTTGCATTGAACTCTCGTCTGTGTCTGACCTAATGGTGTAACTGAATCATGTATAGTGTTTTTTTATTCCCCCCCCCCCCCCTTCTTTTTGTCACATTATTGCCCCCTATGTTCTCCTCCTTGGAGTAATGGGCTTGTCTTCAGAGTCCTGAGAGAGGCCATAAGCAGTGATTGCCAGTTCACATTGTTCACCTGCGAACATATGCGGGCTACCATATTTTTTTACAAGTTCGGCGAGGCACAGGTAAGCCATTACCTGTGCCGCGAGCCGGTCTGAAAACAAATGTGGTCACCGGGAGCAGGCAGTTCCGAGAACAGCCCGATGAAGGCCCCTGGTGGCTGTTCTCGGAACTGCCTGCTCCCGCTGACCACATTTGTTTTCAGACCGGCTCGCACACAGGCACAGGTAAGGGATTACCTGTGCCTCGCCAGACTTGTGAAAAAAGACGGCAGCCCGCATATGTTTGCGGGCGAACAATGCGAACTGGCCATCACTAGCCATAAAGACACTAATGGAGCTCTATAGACCTGTTTGGAGTTTGCGCACTAAATGAAAACAAAACCCCCAAATATACCTGGTGTGAACACGTCCTTATATGTAAATGTTCATGTGCAGTTTCCTGGTGATATTTACACTGTAACTGGCTAGTCACCTTTGCTGCAGTCTGGGTAAATTGATTGCCGTGATGTTTCTGTTTCTTTACAGGATGGCTTGAGGAACGGTCTGGTAGCCACTGAGGTCCTGTTCTGGTTTTATATCGGAGAATGCATCGGGAAAGGAGGCCTGATTGGATACAATGTCTGAGACCTTCACCAGTTCTAGTTTCTTAATCTTGTGCTGACCTGTATCTGTAAAAATGACGGACTCAATAAATAAACCTCCAAGAGGCATTCCCACTGCTCAGTGTATGCATTACCTGTGTTTTCTCTTCTACTAACAAAATATAAAATTGGGGTTTAAGTATTTAAGGGGTTGTCTGTGGTATTTTTATTTTTTTTTCCCAAATCCAGCAAGGACAGTGTTAATAAAAAAAAAATATATAATCTCCTCCCTGCCGGGCTTTGTCCTGACTGCAGCAGTAACCTGCCCACTAGGGCTGGACAATTTTGCAAAAAAAATCTTGATTATTTTCAATTAAAGGATGAATATCAGTTCTTGGCATTTTTGCAGCAATAACTTTTTTTTATTTTTCTGCCTAGCCATATGAAGGCCTGTTTTTGTGGGTTGAATCAGTTTTTAGTGGCATCATTTTTGAGATACATGTAACTTATTGATTACCTTATTTTTTTGGCATGAGGTAATGGATATAACAAGCTGTATCGACATTTGGGCTCATCTATCAAACTGGTGTAAAGTAGAACTGGCTTAGTTGCCCATAGCAACCAATCAGATTCCACCTTTCATTTTTGACAGCTCCTATGAAAAAGTTTTCTTTATACTAATTTTGCACAGTACCAACAGGTAACAGTAGAACAATGCCATTTTGTTTGTTTTTTACGTTCATGAGGCGGTTTACCATGTTATTTTATATGCGTTTGGAAAAAGCAAGGGATTACAGTATGTGTGCGGCCTGGGACTGAAGAGACTACAGAGCTGATACAGCACAGCAAAATTTGATATGACTATTTCCAGAAACACAAAATTCTCAACACTAAAAGGGGCGAATTAGTCAAACTAATTTGGTCTTGTGCCTTATATCGCTGAGGCCAGTGATTGGCTGCAGTGGTCACAAGGTATATGACGCATCACGGCTGCAGTGTTACCGCTGAAATAGAGGGCGTTCAGGAAAGTAAGTATATATTTTTTTTCTATTATAACGCTGTTGATATAAAAAAAAATAATAAAATAGGAAACCTCTTTAAGGTGGTATTAAGGCTTCTCCAGGGCAGCACCACAGGAGGTTGTCCTTCTAGTCCTTTGTAAGGACAGGAAGATGTTGAGATTAAAATGCCCCAAACAACCCTCCCCAGTTTTCTTCCTGTTCCTACAGGGGACAAATGCAGGGAGAGAGTCCCTGAATATGATGAAGTTAAAGGACTAAGCCCCTTGGAGTATGTTAGGCCAGGGGTGTCCAGCCTCTCCTCCTGATGAAAGGTCATCAATATAAAACCCCTGCAGAACCCCTTTAATAGCCGCAGTACCTTGGTTCCGACGTTGCTTCCCCTTTGGTGGCTCTGGGTTCAATAATACGGCCTGCCTCCATCTTCCCCTGAGAAGTTTTAACACTAATCAAACAATACTAAGGTGGTTCTCCTAAATACTGCAAAGGAAAAGGTGCTCTGATCAAAGTGACTCTCCTAATCTAAAAAAAATCATGTAAAATAGCTAGATTTGATCGGCACACAATATACGGACATATTAGGTATATTTATAAAATACCAAATTTTATTCAAAATAAAAACTAAAATGCATATTCTGCCCTCATTCCAATCTGGTTGGATTAAGGTGACTGGGATCTCCAGATCAAAATGCACAATCTGTGCCAGCCCAATCTGATGATCAGTGTGCGCAGTGTTCTAGTAAATCCTCAGAAACCATTGTGGGGTCATATAATCGTTTTGTATGGGTTGAGCTAAATACGTGATGTGTATAACACCATGGGTGGCTTGGGTAGGAAATGAGCAGATAGGAAACAACGGCTATAGCTCGGCCTACAGTACTTTTGATTTTCAGTCCACGAGGTATAAGTGATTCACCTGGAGTACATATATCTATTAAAGCAGTAAATTAATATCCGACATTCTTATACACTGCATGCAAGTCCGATATTGTATAAATAGTAACTAGTTGCTGGATGTTTATGCACCGTAAGGTAGGTGCATACATCCTGTTTGTTTGTAAAACGCAGAATTAGGGTCCATTCACACTTCCGTGGTGGCACCCGCTATAGAAATGCCTATTCTTGTCCGCAGCTGCGGACCCTTTTGCAGACGTGTGAATGGACCCTTAACAGTTTGTATATTGCAGGGACCGCAAAAAGGCAAGACTCCACGATATCTAAATCGCACAACAACCAACACTCCATTTGAACTAAAGCCACTAGGTATTGCATGTGGAACCAGAATTATCAAGCGGGCATTTTTTATAAAAAAAAAAAAAAATATATATACAGTTTTTCTTTTTATAGAATGTAAGTACCACACAGTCCATATAGGCCGTAGGGGGGGCTGGTACTATGAAACAAAGAACCATAGAATGTATGTATAAACAACACGAATCATGCAGGGGAAGCGCAAGACTCTTAATGAAGATATAGACGAGGGATGGCCAACCTGCGGCTCTCCAGTCCTCACCCATCCAACCCCCTCTTTTTATTCTCTTAGACATCGATCGTGTCAGGGAATGTCTGCATGTTGGAGACATGTCCTAAGACGTTATTTAAAGCTGTATGAATTAAAAATTTTATGAATTTATTAAAAGCTGTATGATTCTATTAAAATCTCTAATAATAAAATCATTAAACCAGACTATTAAAAAGTTTAAAAAGCTTTATTAATTTGTCTTTGACAACGCATTACATTTTTCAACAAAGCTGTAGGGTACGCACGTTTGTGTGTAATTACAGCAACGTATACATAATAGTTTCATGTGCTTTGTTACAAAGGAATGTACCTTTTGGAGTTCATCTCGGGCAGCGTCAGTGGCGTCGCCAGGGGGGGGCCAGAGGGGGCCACGGCCCCCCCTACATCACACTGTGCCCCCCCAACTAAAATGTGCCCCCATTCATTTTGGTGTGCTGCAGGCAGGGCCGGACTGAACCGCTCGTCACAGGTGTGTACTGTACATTTCTTCTAAACTTCGATTCCGTATCTTCTCTCTCCCGGTATGGTAATAAATCAACTACAGGCAGTGCGGGCGGCACGCCTGCTCCTCCCACTAGGCGGCGCAGGCATGTGACGTCACTGTGAGCGCAGCCCACGCACTGCCTGTAGGCTGTATGTAGCCTAAGCCTGGCCCTACCGAAGCTAGCTGAGAGAGTAAGGTACTAACTAGAGAATCTTCCTTCCTGATTTAAAAGTTAAAGTTACCGTCTGCAGGATATGGATTACAGTGTTTACTGTTTAGAAATGTTCAAATGTCAAATGTGAGCGACGGGGAGGAGGATCTGTGTTCTGTGGATGACACTGTTATGGTGGGGGGGGGGGGAATCTGTGGATGACACTGTTATGGTGGTGGGGATCTGTGGATGACACTGTTATGGTGGGGGGAAGGATCTGTGCCACTCTGTAGATGACACTGTTATAGTGGGATCCCAGGATGACACTGTCATGGGGTGGATCTATGGGTGACACATATAGCATAAGATGCTATATACGGTATGGGTCATCCACAGATCCCCCATAGCAGTGTCATCCTGGGACCCCCCCCCCTATAAGAGTGTCATCTACAGAGTGGCACAGGTCCTTCCCCCCACCATAACAGTGTCATCCACAGATCTCCCCCATAACAGTGTCATCCACAGATTGCTCCCCCATAACAGTGTCATCCACAGATTGCTCCCCCATAACAGTGTCATCCACAGATTGCTCCCCCATAACAGTGCCATCCACAGATCTCCCCACCCCCATATCAGTGCCATCAGCTCTCAGCATTACTTAATGCTAGGAGCTTTAGGTACTTATGCACTTGGCCAGCAGCTGCGGGCGCTTTCCTGTATTCAGCTGTATCTCTGCCCTCAGTGAACTACAATTCCCGTTGGCTGTCCAGGCATGCTGGGAATTGTAGTTTTGCAATATCTGGAGCTCCACAGTTTGGAGACCACTGCTCTATAAGCTAAAGCAGTAGATGGGGGTCTGACCACTGGGGCCCCCACCAATCCTGAGAATGGGATATAATTGTGCCTGGAGTGAATGGTGCGGACTGCACCTGCATGTCCACCACTCCATCCATTCCCTATGCATGTCTACATTCTCAGGATCGGCAGGGGTTCCATTAGGTATTGGGTAAAGTATCGCAGCATTTCTAACCATACTTGTGTAAATGTATCGTTGTTATAGCTGCCCCCCCCCTACTTTTGTCCTGGCCCCCAGTGTGCCCCCCCAAAATTTAAAAGCTAGAGACGCCACTGGGCAGCGTTAAATATTATTACGACCTAAATAACACTGTTACACATCGTTTGCAAAATCGTTAGCCTGGATAACACCCATACCTGACAGATCCCGAGTCGCCCTTATTAACTACCCTATTGCAATCCTTTTTAATCAATTGGACATAACTCTAGGAGACACATTGATTTCACAAAGCGACAACCTTGATACGTATAGAGCTTATAGAGAGACCCTAATAAATTATCATTTAAAATCTTTAGCTGCCCAATTTACAGCCAGCTTATTCTATAAAGATATCACGGGTCATCATGATGAGCAGGCTCTCGACGGCCGTAATGTTGGTTTTACCAAGAGAGCGACGTAAACGACTCGTAAGTGTAGAATTAATGGATCCCATTTACGCCGATATATTTAATCAGCCAAAGTTAATACTGAATGGATTAAAGATAAAGTTGACAAGAAACAAAGACTCCTTATGTCTGCCGAGGTGACCCATTTTAAAGTACAAATACAACAAGCTTTGCTTTTTGTCAAGAGTTCAAGTATTGCCAGCTGTGCGAGTCAGTCAGTCGAGTTCTGTTAACCGCTAACGCAAAGTACTCGGTCGATCGAGGGTTACTTAAAGTGTATAGTATCCCAGCCGGTACTCTCATATCTAACCACGAGAATCTTTTTCTTGGAAACATTCCAAAAACCGTAATACTAGCGTTTGTGGACAACGACTTATTTTCCGGCAATTACCAAAGAAATCCTTTGTGCTTCAATCACTATAATGTGAATTATTCCGTCTTATATTTGGATGGACAACAGATACCCGCAAAACCGTTTCAGCCTAATTTTCAAGACGAATCAGCGGTTCGTGAATATATCTCCTTAGTACATATTTTGGGGAAGCAGAAGGCTGACAACGCTTTATTCGTGGATCGGTCAGAATTTTTGAACGGGTACACTTTGTTCGCTTTTGATTTGTCGCCGGATCAAGAACCTAGCGGACATTTCTCTCTAGTGAAAACTGGAAATCTCAGAGCTGAAATTAGATTTGCTGAGCTGGTGCTAAACACTATTAACATGACTGTGTATTCCGTTCATGAAAATATTATTGAAATAAACAATAGAAGGGAGGTTTTATGATTTTCAATAAAAATGAATAATTATGAATGACTTTCACGCCCGACGCATATTTAAAAGTGTATTTTCGTATGATTTATTACCGGTAAATAAAATCATCAACCGTCCGGGACCTATATTGTAAATATGGACAATTCCTATTAACAGGGAAAGCATTGGATTTTAATTATATTATGTCCAAATGATGTATCTATTTTATTTATTTGTTATTGCTATGGATTATCACCCGTGAATGAAATATTTCCTAGTGAATTTAGGCTACTTTCACACTAGCGTTCGTCGGTCCGCTCGTGAGCTCCGTTTGAAGGGGCTCACGAGCGGACCCGAACGCTTCCGTCCAGCCCTGATGCAGTCTGAATGGATGCGGATCCGCTCAGACTGCATCAGTCTGGCGGCGTTCAGCCTCCGCTCCGCTCGCCTCCGCACGGACAGGCGGACAGCTGAACGCTGCTTGCAGCGTTCGGGTGTCCGCCTGGCCGTGCGGATCCGTCCAGACTTACAATGTAAGTCAATGGGGACGGATCCGTTTGAAGATGCCACAATATGGCTCAATCTTCAAGCGGATCCGTCCCCCATTGACTTTACATTGAAAGTCTGGACGGATCCGTACGAGGCTATTTTCACACTTAGCTTTTATATGCTAATATAATGCAGACGGATCCGTTCTGAACGGAGCCTCCGTCTGCATTATTATGATCGGATCCGTTCAGAACGCTAGTGTGAAAGTAGCCTTATGAAGTTTTTATCTAAAAAATTTGAAGACTATAAGGTATCAAAACAGACAAATACAGGACACCGTTAGTTCGGTCTGCGGCCATTACTGCATCTATATCTTACATTGTATTGCTAAGGGAATGTTTTTTGAAAATGTATTAAAAATGTTTAGGAGTGATTTTAGAAAAAATTACCGTGTTGTATGTGCCGTTGTAACAAAGCGCATGAAAGAATTATGCATACGTTGCTGTAATTACACACAAACGTGCCTACCCTACGGCTTTGTTGAAAAATTTTATTGCGTCGTAAATAAAGACAAATTATTAAAGCTTTTTAAACTTTTTAATTTTGCAATAGTCTGGTTGAATGATTTTTATTATTAGAGATTTTAAGAGTTTGATACGATTTTAATAGAATCATACAGCTTTTAATGAATTCATACAGTTTAATTCATGCAGCTTTTAATACATTCATAGTTTAAAGGATAACTGTCACATTTAGACCCTAATTTCAATTTTCATATATGTAGTTACTAATAACATGATAATCCAGAATCAGTTACTATTAGACGGACTTACCCCATATTTAATAAGATTCAGCCCTTAGCAACCAGTCTGCATAAAACTGCAATCTCACTATTCAGTTAAGATGGCCGCCACTGCCCTCACTGCCCTCACCCTGAGGCTAATCCCGCCTGTCGCCAGTAACAATAGCCCCCCAAAAGTGTCAGTAACCAGAGCCCTCCCCCCTAAAGGGTTAATCTCCTGCAGCCCAAAGGGGTCCTCTTACCACATGTTGCTTTCATTTATACACTGAGCAGACGGCAGATCTCCCTTCCCTGCTGTGTGCTGCTTCAACTCTGCATTGTCCCAGTCTGCTGAGTGAGGGAGCGTCTGCCAAGCGCAGGGACAGGGAGAAGTGCACACAGCCCAGGCACTGTTATCAGCTGCTGGGGAGGACCTGGCTCTAATCATTTACTTACAGTCCCTGGCTGTCTGTAATCTGACCTTGCACGCTGCGTGCTCCGTCTATCGGACCATGCCTAGCAACCCTATTTTAAGTACAGGGAACAAAAATGTGGAATTAAGGGGTAATTGAATACACAGTGAAAAGTTGAAATAGGGCCACCAAGGAGATATTAATCACCACAATCCAATACTCCCAAAAATATATATACAACAGTTATACTTTAAATAACGTCTTAGGATGTCTGGACATGTCTCCAACATGTACAGACATTCCCTGATGCGATCGATATCTAAGAGAATAAAAAGGGGGCGTTGGATGGGTGGTATTTAGGCGTAATTTGGGCATGGGAGGGGTACAGCGGGGTTAGAGGTGTGAAAAAGGGTCGTGTTGACCTGTCACTTTAAGTTTTATGGATGGTGTGCCGCTCCTTACTACTCCTGTGGGTGAATTCATCCACGCTAAGAGAAATTGCAACGTGGATGATTTATTTCAGAGGGAATGTCAAATAATTAATATTTGTTTATATCAGAAAGAGGGTATCCACAATGGATGATTTCGAGAGCTATGGCCAAAGCTCAGAAGAAATCCAGATGGGATTTGTTATTAAAAAATGTCAATAATAATTATAAACACAAAAGAGATAATCAAATACCACGTACGCTAGTCCTCTGATACCTGGCTAAAATATGTAGGTTTTACCCGATGTGGGAGTCATTCTTGTAAAGCGTGCGGTTTTGTAGTCCCTAAAAAAAACTTCTCATGATTCAGATCAGAACTTTAATTTCCCCATTAAAGGGAGTCTTTCACGCCGATTGACCCTATTAACCTATTAACACACTTATGTCCACGGCATCCCCCCTATTAAAACTGTTCTTACCGTTAGTTCCCTGCTAGCATCATTCGTCCAAAAAACACTTTTATTCCGTATGCAAATGAGGCTGTGAAGGTGCCCAGGGGCGGCCTTACAACGGCCTGGGTCATTTTCATACCAATTCACTCCCCCTCCTCCGTGTCTGCCCGCCCATCCGCAGCGTCTGCCCGCCCTTGGTCTCTTCTCTATCTTTCCTCCTACTGTCCGTAATCCCGCGCATGCGCCGGCCCGGGCCTAACTTACGTTCTTGCCGTGATCACAGCATCACGGCAAGAACGTAAGTTAGGCCGGTGCCGGCGCACAGTAAACTGTGATGCCCCGGCCAGATTGGGGTCATTCAATGCGCACGCGCGATATCGCAGTCATCGGCGCAGGCGCGGGATTACGGACAGTAGGAGGAAAGATAGAGAAGAGACCATGGGCTGGCAGACTCGGCGGAGGGGGAGTGAATTGGTATGAAAATGACCCAGGGGCCTGGGCACCTTCACAGCCTCATTTGCATACGGAATAAAAGTGTTTTTTGGACGAACGATGCTAGCAGGGAACTAACGGTAAGAACAGTTTTAATAGGGGGGATGCCGGGGACATAAGTGTGTTAATAGGCTAAAAGGGTCAATCGGCACATAAATTACATCACGAATTCATCCTATGTTAATATCTCCAATGCAGCAAGACATTTCATTATAGAACACAATCTTTCCTTACAGCACTTTTGTGCTTATGCTATTGAACGAGTTCTTACTCCGGCTAGAGGAGGTGACATTAAGAGGTTTATATTACAAAGAGAAACCTTTTGGATATTTAGATTAAAAAGCAGATCCCCCAACAAGCAGTTAATGCATTTTTATTGAACATCTATATAATTGGTACTTTTATGTTTATGCATTGCTATTTATTTTCCTTGTACTCGCATAAGGCTGCTTTCACACCTGCGTTAGGTGCGGATCCGTCTGGTATCTGCACAGACGAATCCGCACCTATAAATGCAAACGCTGGTATACGTTTAGTACCGATCCGTCTGCATAACTTAGTAAAAAAAAAATCTAAGTGTAAGTCAAACGGATCTGTCCTGACTTCCATTTGAAAGTCAATAATTCCTTAATCATAAATATCACCTAGGGTTTTTGCTCCCACCAATTTCCCATTACTTCCTGTATATTTGGTATGGACTGATTTCCCCACAAAGGTATGTCTGAAACTACCTCTGTAAATTTGGCTAGTGATTTAGCTTCTCTCCAGACTGTCTGGGCTAATTGATGTAATTGTAGCATTGGCCTCTGGAATTTTGATGGCCCCTCCAATACCGACCACAAGGTATTACATTTAAGATAAGTTTTAAGTAGGTCCTCTGAGGTAGGCAGATCTTCTGTTGTGAACCAGGTGTTAATGAGCCTTAACTGGCCAGCTAGGTAATATATAAAATAATCCGGTAGGGGCATACCGCCCTCTAATTTAGGACGTCTCATCGTATCTAAGCTGAGTTTGGCACGTGATCAGCCCCATATAAAAACCCTGGTCATGGCATCTAATTCTTTAAACATTGATTTGGGTATATGTGTCTCTGCGTGTTGAACGGTATATAGCACTTTTGGGAGTATAATCATTTTAACTAAGGTAATCCTCCCTGCCACCGAGATAGGCAACAGTTTCCAGTTGTTAAATGTATTCCAGATATGTTCAATTAGCGGACACATGTTAAGTGATAGAGCCTGGGAATATCTCTTGGTGATTTTTGACTCCTAGGTATTTAAAGTTATCCACCACTTTCAGCTGAGAGACATGTGAGGGTCCATTCCATTCTGCCCTGCCCAGTGGCATGTACACAGATTTCCCCCAGTTAATTCTCAGACCGAGTATTTGCTGAGATTCACCGCATTGCTGAGAGACGATTCAGGTGATGACAGATATAAATTCATGTCATCATTGTACAATCCTATTCGAATCCTGTCTCATCCCTCTATGAAGGGGGAAACTATCCGACAATTCTCTATTGACCAGGAGCCTACTTATCAGGTTGTTATACAGGATACTGATCCATCTAAGGAACTAAGGTCCAAACAAAAAGCCTCGGAGGCAGTCAGTTAGATATTACCATTCTATAGAATCGAATACGTTGGCTGCGTCTAGTGATGCTAGTGCCCAGTCTGCATTTATGGAATATCCCAGCTGTGTAACCACCTGTACCCTTCTTATGTTCTCTGTGGTGGACTTCTCTGGCATAAAGCCTGTTTGGTCCTCGTGGATTAATGATAAAATTACACGGAATCAAGAGGATTCTTGTCAGGTTTGAGCACGAGTATTACAGTGGCTTCTTTAAATGACTCTGGTAAGTGTCCCGTTTTTAGAGCTGAGTGAAAGGTGGTTAACAGTTGGGGGGCCAACACCTCTGCATATCTGGCGTATACTTTGGGGAGCCCATCTGGGCCCGGGGATTTCCCGTTATTTAGATCTGCTATTGCCTGCAGTATCTCCTCCAAGCAAGTAGGCTCATTCAATTGGGCACTTTGTGATGTGGTGAGTTTGGGGAGAGAAATGTCTTTTAAATAGGTAGCTATCTCCGTTTCGGATGCTGTTATATTGGATCTATATAAGTCTCAATAAAAGTGTGTGAAGGCGCTGAGAATGGTTTCTTGAGTGCTGAGTACTTGTCCCATGTGATCCCTAATTGCTAGGATCGCCGCAGAGGGCGAGTCATGTCTGATCAATTGGGCCAGCAGCTTAGCCGATTGATTTCCCAGTTCAAAAGCCGTTTGTTTCATAAAGAACAGTTTCCTATCAGCTTTATCGTTAAGTATTGTCTCCCTGCTTGCAGCCACTCACTTCTGTTAGTCGGGTGACTAATATATTGCTGTTCCAGAGTGGTGCATTCAGACTCCAGTTCCAGTTCTGATCTTTCAGTGTCTCTTTTGATGTAGGATATTTTAGTGTGTCGTCCCACGTAAAAAAGCTTTTAATGTGTCCCATACCAGCCCGATGTTGAATTCGTTTTTATGTGTTCTAATGAACTCCTGTATTTGATATGATATCCCATGAGGTTCAACCAAAATGGGTGTATGTTCATTCTGTACATTATTGAGGGGAGGGGACACTTCGGATCAATGTGCCAAATACTGGTGAATAATCCGAAATTCCCCGGGGCAAGTACGTTATGGTCCTCGACTTCAACAATGTTGATTCATTGCCTAGTATACACTCACCTAAAGAATTATTAGCAACACCATACTAATACGGTGTTGGACCCCCTTTTACCTTCAAAACTACCTTAATTCTACGTGGCATTGATTCAACAAGGTGCTGATAGCATTCTTTAGAAATGTTGGCCCATATTGATCGGATAGCATCTTGCAGTTGATGGAGATTTGAGGGATGCACATCCAGGGCACAAAGCTCCCGTTCCACCACATCCCAAAGATGCTCTATTGGGTTGAGATCTGGTGACTGTGGGGACCATTTTAGTACAGTGAACTCATTGTCATGTTCAAGAAACCATTTTTCCAGTCTTCAACAGTCCAATTTTAGTGAGCTTGTGCAAATTGTAGCCTCTTTTTCCTATTTGTTTTTTTAAAATCAGATCATTTTTATTGTACTAAAATACAACAATGTGACATTGTTACAAATATACGCATATCATGTCCCATGTTGTGACATATAAATTAACACCACTAATGATTATGATACAGCAGGCAACCATACAATAACAGTGTAACCGCAACATACCCTTCCCACCCCTCCCAACTCCCACTTCAGCACTCAATGGACTTCACCTTTTTTTAATCAGCTCTATACCTCCAACGCCCCCACAATTTCTCAAATTTTTGCGGACATCCTCTCTTCTTGGAAGACGAATTGGAGACCACCTTGGGGACATAAGACACAAAAGAGACACCAGTATCTCTAGACATGTACATGATCTCCATGATGGAAATCCAAAATGTTTAAAGTTCTGCGTGGTCGAGGTTATACGTCCATCTCCTAGGGGGGGCAACCTTGACAGGAGAATCCTACAGAAGGAGTCCGAATGGACTTACCGCCTCAAAACGGTGAGTCCTCTTGGACTCAATGAAATTTTGTCTTTTAGTCCCTTCATTTGAAATGTTTATTTTGGAGTGGTGCCTTTCTTTTATACACCAAGTCCTATATACTATGAATTTTGCCATCTTTTCAAAAAATTTTTATGGCCAAATTGATATTGGATATGGGACAATATTTTCTATGATAACCTGTTACACCTCTTTGTTTTTTGATCAAAATTATTGTTTATTTTTTCGGACCTCTCAAATGAAGGCATCAGACCGCAATAGGTCCACCTTTGTAATATTTATATCTATATCTAAATGGTACCTGTATCAATTGGTAGGACTCTATCATTAGTCACTTTATACTGACAATAAATTGTCCTTCCCTGTCTCCATTTAGCGTCCCACACTCAAATTCAACTTCATCTAATCCTTAATATATGCTTTACTTGACAGTATAATAATGTAATATTCATTGACTATATGTATATTTAAAATAGTCTTCCTCTTTATTTTTTACATATCTATTGTATTTGTTACTTATTCACTTTATATATATTGTGGAACGCATGAAATTATGCGCCCCAGCGCCCTGCATGTCATCTCCGGCGCACTGGGCATACTTCCGGTTTCCATGCGTTCCATTCCTAGCGTGCGTTCCACTGCCGGCCAATAGCAGCGGTCGGCGCATGAGATATGACGTACTTCCGGTCCATGCTGGCCGATGGTGGAACGCACGCCGGTCCTCGTTTTACATCATGAGGTATCTAATTGTTTATTTGTCTAGTCTAATTGTATTAGCATATATATAGAGGGGCAGTCACAGGGATTTCTCTGGACTGCATTATCCAGTTGGACACATCTTTGGAGAGCCATTGTGCTGAGGGCGATTGTGCCGTTTTACCATCAATTTTTCTTCCCCTGATGAATCCGGTCACACCTGCACTGGAGGAAACGCGTTGGGAATAACTCATTCTCTTTTTGGGAATAACCTAATCTTTTTTTGGCTGTACAGACATTGGGAGATGCTATAGGGATAGTATAATAGGGATAGCCGTCGATAAGTGGGGTCGCCTCCTCCTGAGGTGATTCTTCCGCGTTTAGGCGGGAGATTTCTCCGCTTTTAGGCAGAAATAAAAATAGCCTGGTAGGGATATCTCATTTCCCCAGCATCTGCCTGCCTTTTTACCCTATATACACCCCAAAAAGAAAATATTGTTCATCTCGACATTCTTTTTTCCAATCAAGATCTCCATGGACCGCCCAGTCACGTTGATTTTTACTGTGGTATATTTCATCTCCACATAACGAAATTATCATCAAACCGTGAGTGGGACTTCATGTCCAACCTTGAGCACTTGAATTTGCATATTTACCCATGTCTAATTGTACTTAAGTCCATAGCATTTGACCTATGCAGTTATCATAAATATACACATCAACTTTGTGGGATTTATTTTAATTGATATTAACTAAAAGTTAAGTTTTAAGTAGGATAATTATCCAGTGATACATAGTTTATATTCCTACGTATAAAAAATATATTTACTACTGTGAATTTTTTGTCTAGAATGGCTAGTTTCTTGTCTGGTCCGATTAACACTGATCAATGGCTAGCTGAGGCTACTCAGGTTTTCTCAGACCAAAATATTGACTGTCTGGAAACATCGACTAATTTAAAATCCTTGTTTAAAGAACTATATGTGTGTTATAGGGACAACATCAAATCCTGGTGGGAGACCCAGTCTTTAGAAAACTATATAAAATCTGAAATTGTCCCAAAAGGACTACGTATTTTTATTTCCCCTGCAACTAGATCCCAAACACCAGACCTACTAATAAAGTGGGAAAGAACTTTAACAGAAAGCTCTCTTAACCTCATGCGCCTGTTACTGACAGAGGAACGAACTACCTTAGAAAAAACCTCTGCCAGACTAAATACTGTGATTGAACAGATCCTTAAATTCAAGGAAGATCCTGATTTTTCTAGAAGAGAGAACAATTTACAGATCTCTGTTGAGAGATATCATATCTCTATAAAGGAGAGAAAACATAATCAGTATAAAAAAGATCTTCTTGAATTTAAGGAAAAACGAGCATATATCAATTTAGGTGAAAAGACCAAACCGGCAACAAAAGAAATCTCTTCCTCAGAGATTGACACCTCGGATACGGATCGATCCACTGACTATAATTCCCGAGGTAAATCCAGGTATAGAGGACCTAAGGGACCCAGAGGTCGCAGGGGTAAATATCAAAAATGGGGAACAAATACCAGAAACGACCCACAGAACACATACTCAGAAGCACCATGTCCATCTGGCTCTGTCTTGCCCTCCAATTTTTTAGGATCGGGGGGGATCCCATACGACCTCAGGGACCGACCCCGATTAGCCAAATAGACATATCTCAGAAAGGACAGATCATTAATCTCACTGACTATACCTTTTCAGATACCGAAATGAATATACTGACTAGGGGTACCTCCTTTGTACCAACAACTAGGTATAACTGTTTTTCTTGGGTGAAAGATTTACACCTATTCTGTCGTAAACTGAAATGGCAGAAATTTTTCAGACATAGTGACCTGGAGGAGAGTGTCAAACTGGGGATTCCCTTGAATGAACTCCCTCTGGTGAAGAATTTGGCCGACCTTTTGTCAGAGGGGGAAAGAAAAATAGGTGAAGGTCCCTTTACCAACCTTAAACCCAAAAGCACCAAACTTCCTCCCCCAATGGAAAATAGTTCTATAGATCTATTTCTAACAATAGTAACAAAAGAACTTGAAAAATTGGACCGAAAATGTCTCAAAAATGATTCCAATTTAGATAAAAGGGAAATAGAGGCCATGATGCAAATTCAATCGAATCACGATATCATCTTAAAACCGTCTGACAAAGGTGGCAATTTGGTGGCTATGAATCATCAAGAATATAAACGAATGTGTAATACCATTCTAAATGATAAAAATTACTATCAAATCCTCGGGGCTGATCCCACAGATAAATTTACTGGGGACCTTGAAACCATCCTTATAGATGCCCTAGAGAACAAAATAATATCGAATGATGAAGTTAAATTTATGCTTGCACCATACCCCCAAATTGCCACCTTCTACACTATTCCCAAGATCCACAAAGGATTAAGCCCATTAAAGGGACGGCCTATTGTTGCAGGTATCAATTCCCTTACACAGAATGTGGGTATTTACCTTGACAAGATTTTGAGAAATTATGTCACAGCTCTACCCTCCTACATTAGGGATACATCCGATCTACTCAGTAAGATAGACGGTGTACAGCTTGATGATGATGTACTTATAGCCTCCATAGATGTAGAGGCCTTGTACAGTAATATCCCACATGATAAGGGACTGCATGCTATAGACCATTTCCTCAAAAGTCGTGGCACACAATATCGTGCACACAGTAGTTTTGTTCTGAAACTTATGGATTTCGTTCTCAGACACAATTATTTTCTGTTTGATACCCGTTTCTTCCACCAGCTCAGGGGCACAGCAATGGGGAGCGCATGTGCCCCCACCTATGCTAATTTGTTCCTGGGCTGGTGGGAGGATACTGTTGTGTTTGCGGACGATTGTCCCTGGACGTCTAGAATAGTCTTCTGGGGCCGCTATATCGACGATATCCTGATATTCTGGGGCGGCCCCAGACGACTATTCTTTGACTTTTTGGCCGACCTAAATCAAAATGATATAGGAATGCACTTCACTTCTGAAGTGTATAACCAAGGCCTGGCTTTCCTGGATCTATTCATCACTTTGAGGAATGGTACCATCACTACAAAAACTCATAGGAAACCAACTGCTACAAATAGCCTGCTCCGATGGGAAAGCTATCACCCTGAAAACCTGAAATGCGGTATCCCAAAGGGCCAGTATCTGCGAATTCGCAGAAACTGTACCACCCAGAGAGATTTCTTTAGCCAGGCCAAAGATCTTAAGGCCAGGTTCAAACAAAGAGGATACCCTGACTACCCCCTACATAGGGCCTTCAGGATGGCCTCAAGCAAAAATAGAACGGATCTCCTCTTACCTACCCCCAAAAAAACAGATACGGATTCTATCTTTCGTATCATTGGGACATATGACACCTGCAGTAGAGAGGTCAGAAATATCTTCCAAAAATATTGGGACATGCTTTTGCTGGACCCTGATATCTATGATATACTTCCACCCAAACCAGCTATAACATACAGAAGAGGTAGATCCTTAGGCGACCGATTTATTCATAGCCACTATACAGCGCCAAAAAAAAACTGGCACTTGGCTAGATAGAAAACCTCTGGGTACATACCGATGTGGATCCTGTATAGCTTGCCCATATATAAATCAAACGAAGAATTTCACGAGCCACACTACCAATAAAACTTACAATATTCGGGATTTTGCAAATTGCAAAACGACCGGGGTAGTGTATCTCTGCATCTGTTCATGTGAACTCCAATATGTCGGCAAAACAAAACGGGAACTTAGAAGACGAATTGGAGACCACCTTGGGGACATAAGACACAAAAGAGACACCAGTATCTCTAGACATGTACATGATCTCCATGATGGAAATCCAAAATGTTTAAAGTTCTGCGTGGTCGAGGTTATACGTCCATCTCCTAGGGGGGGCAACCTTGACAGGAGAATCCTACAGAAGGAGTCCGAATGGACTTACCGCCTCAAAACGGTGAGTCCTCTTGGACTCAATGAAATTTTGTCTTTTAGTCCCTTCATTTGAAATGTTTATTTTGGAGTGGTGCCTTTCTTTTATACACCAAGTCCTATATACTATGAATTTTGCCATCTTTTCAAAAAATTTTTATGGCCAAATTGATATTGGATATGGGACAATATTTTCTATGATAACCTGTTACACCTCTTTGTTTTTTGATCAAAATTATTGTTTATTTTTTCGGACCTCTCAAATGAAGGCATCAGACCGCAATAGGTCCACCTTTGTAATATTTATATCTATATCTAAATGGTACCTGTATCAATTGGTAGGACTCTATCATTAGTCACTTTATACTGACAATAAATTGTCCTTCCCTGTCTCCATTTAGCGTCCCACACTCAAATTCAACTTCATCTAATCCTTAATATATGCTTTACTTGACAGTATAATAATGTAATATTCATTGACTATATGTATATTTAAAATAGTCTTCCTCTTTATTTTTTACATATCTATTGTATTTGTTACTTATTCACTTTATATATATTGTGGAACGCATGAAATTATGCGCCCCAGCGCCCTGCATGTCATCTCCGGCGCACTGGGCATACTTCCGGTTTCCATGCGTTCCATTCCTAGCGTGCGTTCCACTGCCGGCCAATAGCAGCGGTCGGCGCATGAGATATGACGTACTTCCGGTCCATGCTGGCCGATGGTGGAACGCACGCCGGTCCTCGTTTTACATCATGAGGTATCTAATTGTTTATTTGTCTAGTCTAATTGTATTAGCATATATATAGAGGGGCAGTCACAGGGATTTCTCTGGACTGCATTATCCAGTTGGACACATCTTTGGAGAGCCATTGTGCTGAGGGCGATTGTGCCGTTTTACCATCAATTTTTCTTCCCCTGATGAATCCGGTCACACCTGCACTGGAGGAAACGCGTTGGGAATAACTCATTCTCTTTTTGGGAATAACCTAATCTTTTTTTGGCTGTACAGACATTGGGAGATGCTATAGGGATAGTATAATAGGGATAGCCGTCGATAAGTGGGGTCGCCTCCTCCTGAGGTGATTCTTCCGCGTTTAGGCGGGAGATTTCTCCGCTTTTAGGCAGAAATAAAAATAGCCTGGTAGGGATATCTCATTTCCCCAGCATCTGCCTGCCTTTTTACCCTATATACACCCCAAAAAGAAAATATTGTTCATCTCGACATTCTTTTTTCCAATCAAGATCTCCATGGACCGCCCAGTCACGTTGATTTTTACTGTGGTATATTTCATCTCCACATAACGAAATTATCATCAAACCGTGAGTGGGACTTCATGTCCAACCTTGAGCACTTGAATTTGCATATTTACCCATGTCTAATTGTACTTAAGTCCATAGCATTTGACCTATGCAGTTATCATAAATATACACATCAACTTTGTGGGATTTATTTTAATTGATATTAACTAAAAGTTAAGTTTTAAGTAGGATAATTATCCAGTGATACATAGTTTATATTCCTACGTATAAAAAATATATTTACTACTGTGAATTTTTTACATCCTCTCTTCTTAAACACAATTTTCTCATAAGCTAACATCGTGTTTACTCTTTTTCCTATTTGTAGTGGAGATGAGTGGTACCCTGTGGGGTCTTCTGCTGTTGTAGCCCATCCGCCTCAAGGTTGTGCGTGTTGTGGCTTCACAAATGATTTGCTGCAGACCTCGGTTGTAACGAGTGGTTATTTCAGTCAACGTTGCTCTTCTATCAGCTTGAATCAGTCGGCCCATTCTCCTCTGACCTCCAGCATCAACAAGGCATTTTGCCCACAGGACTGCCGCATAATGGATGTTTTTTCCTTTTCACACCATTCTTTGTAAACCCTAGAAATGGTTGTGTGTGAAAATCCCAGTAACTGAGCAGATTGGGAAATACTCAGACCGGCCCGTCTGGCACCAACAACCATGCCACGCTCAAAATTGCTTAAATCACCTTTCTTTCCCATTCTGACATTCAGTTTGGAGTTGAGGAGATTGTCTTGACCAGGACCACAACCCTACATGCATTGAAGCAACTGCCATGTGATTGGTTGAATAGATAATCGCATTAATGAGAAATAGAACCGGTGTTCCTAATAATTATTTAGGTGAGTGTATAGTCTAGCCTGGTTAGGGAGTTGTGGCTGCTACTTTGACATGAATATACTCTAAACCTGGGATATCTAGACCTCCAGAGGTCATGCCATCTAAATTCTGTTAAGAATCTGCTTAGCCGTGAGGAGTTTCCTGTAATGAACTGGCCTGCCACATCATTGTGGCGATCCAACAAGAGATCTAATATCATGTTTAAGTCTCCCATGCAAAGTATTTTAGTGTGTGGGTGTGCTGTGGCAAAGGTGGCTTCTAGGTGTAAAATCTGCATGGAGCCAGGGGGAGGGTTATAAACTCTCAGTAAAACATAATGTACATTGTCAATAGGAGCATGTACAAAGACATATATATGCCTTCCGTATCAATAGCTAGTTCTTTCGCCTCCCATCTTAGCTGTTTATGTATTAATAGAGACCCCCCCCCCCCCCCCCCCCCCTGAGGAAGAGGAATGGTAGGAGTGTGCGCACCATTGTATCCAAGGCTTCTTCAGAACCAGAGATGTAATAGGTGTGAGATGTGTCTCTTGAAGACACAGTATGTGCTGGCTGAAGTTTCTTATAAGAGTGCACTACTAATCGTTTTTGTGGAGTCCCTAATCCCCTAACATTCCATGAAAGAATTTTCAACTCAGCCATGGAATCCTGGGTGTGAATAGGTTGTCAGGAGCGAGACATATCACGATGGCTGTGATGACACTGAACATGTGTGTTTGATTAACCATAAACATACTAACATTAAAAACTAGATCAATAAACTGTGAATCGTAACAATACCAGGAGCTGAACAAGTTGCAGTGGTTGTGATGAGGTATAGCAAATTTGTTTGAGCAACCTTGAACATAGAATTCTTAGAAAACTAGAAATACCAACTGTACTCCTTGACTGTAAAGTATTCGCTGAGTAAATGTTGAGTCTTTTGTGGCTCCTTTCAATACCAGACTCTAGCCAAGTGAAACCGGGATGCTTCCATCATTGATGATGGTTTGACAAAGGCATGCAGGCTGCAGTAACTACTTTAATACCTCTAGTTAAGCATAAGGATATGGTACTCAGTCAGTAGCTAAAACATGTAGCAGAATGAACAGGAAGCTATATTTGAACGTATTGAAAACATTTCAACTTGGCCTTGCCAGTCCGATGGCACCATCTGGTGACCAGTCCTTAGAGGGGTTCAAGGATTCCCTCTTCTTGGTGATCTTCGCCTTAAGGCTAGCAACTTCTCCGGGGGAGGTGAAGAAAACCGCTCTATCTCTGTCTACCACTCTTAATTTCACAGGATATCCCATGGAGTAGGGTATGATGGCTTCTCTCAGCCGCCGTTTGACATCCATAAAGGTGGCACATTGTTTTTGCAGCTCCATGGAAAAGTCTGGGAAGATGGAAACTCTGGAATTTATCATATTTGATATCTTGTCGTCTTCTGGCTAAAGCCAATATTCTATCTCTATCTTTGCAATTAAGAAATCTTGCGAGTATAGGTCGAGGTGGGGCTCCAGGTGGCGGCACCCTGTGAGCCCTTTCAACTGAAAATGCCAAACAGAACATCCGGGAAAAGTTCTTTGTTACGAAACCAACCTCGCCACAGTGTTTTGGAGGGGGCTGTTTACCAGCCTCCTGCCCCAGGATTACGGCCCTTTGAGATACTTTTACTAACTTTTAAAACCCCTGAACCTATTCAAGTGAATTTTGGATGGGTTTGTCCCCAAGTTATACTGGTTGGGTTGATGTGGGTTATGTGTATGTACAATGTAGGCTCACAAAGTTGTGGCAATTTATGAGAGGTGTAACTTTTCAGCTTAGGAGATAGTTGGGTGATACAGAAATTGACTCAATTGTCTCCTAGACAGAGGGGAGGAATATGCTGGGTGTGTTTCTATTGTCCCATTGTGTGTTTAAATGGTGATGTCTGTCCTGTTGTCTCCACATGTGTATTGGCGATTTCCCTTTGTCCTGAGAGATAATTGGATTGCTCCTCGGGTGGCTCCAGGGCAGAGAGGAGGAAACCATGATGCATTGTGGGGATGTGTTGTATCTGTATCCTGAATTGCTACATATCTGTCCTGTGTCGCAGTCTCCCTTCTGGTCCCCTAGGGGCGTGAACGATTGGTTGCTGTACTTACATTGTATGTGTTGTAATATATTGATTGGTTGTATTTCAAAACCCTGTGGGCAGTACTATGTTTGTGGTTTGTGAATAAAAGGAGGCTGTACGTGCAAGTACAGTGAGTTCCTGTTTTATCCTTCATCATGTTGAGACTGGTGTTTAGATAACTGATCAAAACTGGGGGATTGCTATACGATGAAGATTTGCTATACTCCCCTGGCATAACTACTAGCTCTTGTAAGAGCTGTTCCTGCTCTCGGGATTTAGGAGAGGTTCACCCACTGGAGCCTTGTCGTAGGTCCAGTTGGTTAGGAGACGGTGAGACCTTAACCAAGCTTCGGCGGTTCGTGGGGTCTGCAGTGCGTACCGTGTCAAGTGGAGTGCTTGGAGTCCTCGGAAAGCACTAGGAGCATCTATCGACGGAGGTACCCGGTCGGGGTGCTAGGCGTTCCGTTACATTTTTTTAATCCACTTCTCTATAAACTCATCTGGATCGTGACCCTCTGCTCTTTCAGGCAAGCCGATGATTCTTATATTATTTCTCCGGAGTCTATTTTCCAAGTCATCCTCTTTCTGTTGCCAGTGTTCTGCTTTGGTGTTAAGCTCGGATATGGATCTGGGAACAGTTGCTGTCGCATCTTCAATGTGCGATATACGTTCTTCAGCATGTTGGACTCTGTCCCGCAAATTATAAATGTCTTTACGCAGGAGGCCTAGATCAATCTTAACTTCATCCAATTTCCCTGTAAGAGACGTCTTGGAGGCCGTAATAGCCTCTCGGACTTGTGCTGTTACTTGTTTAAGGGTGGGTTCATCCTGAGCATCTTCAGGAGCTGTTGCAGGGACTACCGCGTCTGATGCAGTGCTAGCCCTTGTGTGCACATTTTGCTGCGGTAGAGGAGACCACGACGCCTCCTCTGGTTGACTTGCGAATTCTTTCAGTTTGATGCACTTTGTGCCTTTTGGGGCCCCATTATTATATTGATTTGAAAGCATATCGGATGTATACAGTGGGATGCGAAAGTTTGGGCAACCTTGATAATCGTCATGATTTTCCTGTATAAATCGTTGGTTGCTACGATAAAAAATGTCAGTTAAATATATCATATAGGAGACACACACAGTGATATTTGAGAAGTGAAATGAAGTTTATTGGATTTACAGAAAGTGTGCTATATTTGTTTAAACAAAATTAGGCAGGTGCATAAATTTGGGCACCACAAAAAAGAAATAAAATCGATATTTAGTAGATCCTCCTTTTGCAGAAATTACAGCCTCTAAACGCTTCCTGTAGGTTCCAATGAGAGTCTGGATTCTGGTTGAAGGTATTTTGGACCATTCCTCTTTACAAAACATCTTTAGTTCATTCAGGTTTGATGGCTTCCGAGCATGGACAGCTCTCTTTAAGTCACACCTCAGATTTTCAATTATATTCAGGTCTGGGGACTGAGATGGCCATTCCAGAACGTTGTACTTGTTCCTCTGCATAAATGCCTTAGTGGATTTTGAGCAGTGTTTAGGGTCGTTGTCTTGTTGAAAGATCAAGCCCTGGCGCAGCTTCAGCTTTGTCACTGATTCCTGGACATTGGTCTCCAGAATCTGCTGATAATGAGTGGAATCCATGCGTCCCTCAACTTTGACAAGATTCCCAGTGCCTGCACTGGCCACACAGCCCCACAGCATGATGGAACCACCACCATATTTTACTGTAGTTAGCAGGTGTTTTTCTTGGAATGCTGTGTTCTTTTTCCTCCATGCATAACGCCCCTTGTTATGGCCAAATAACTCATTTTTAGTTTCATCAGTCCACAGCACCTTTTTCCAAAATGAAGCTGGCTTGTCAAAATGTGCTTTAGCTCACCTCAAGCGGCACTTTTTGTGCTGTGGGTGGAGAACAGGCTTCCTCTGCATCACTCTTCGCATACAGCATCTCCTTGTGTAAAGTGCGCCGAATGCTTGAACGATGCACAGTGACTCCATCTGCAGCAAGATGATGTTGTAGGTCTTTGGTGCTGGTCTGTGGGTTGACTCTGACTGTTCTCACCATTCGTCGCTTCTGTCTATCCGAGATTTTTCTTGGTCTGCCACTTCGAGCCTTAACTTGAACTGATCCTGTGGTCTTCCATTTCCTCAATATGTTCCTAACTGTGGAAACAGACAGCGGAAATCTCTGAGACCGCTTTCTGTATCCTTCCCCTAAACCATGAGGGTGAACAATCTTTGTCTTCAGGTCATTTGAGAGTTGCTTTGAGACCCCCATGTTGCTACTCTTCAGAGAAAATTAAAAGAGGAGGGAAACTTACAATTGACCCCCTTAAATTCTCTTTGACCCCCTTAAATACTCTTTCTCATAATTGGATTCACCTGTGTATGTAGGTCAGGGGTCACTGAGCTTACCAAGCCAATTTGAGTTCCAATAATTAGTTCTAAAGGTTATGGAATCAATAAAATGACAACATTGGCCACATTTATGCACCTGCCTAATTTTGTTTAAACAATTATAGCACACTTTCTGTAAATCAATAAACTTCATTTCACTTCTCAAATATCACTGTGTGTGTCTCCTATATGATATATTTAACTGACATTTTTTATCATAACAACCAACGATTTATACCGGAAAATCATGACGATTAACAAGGTTGCCCAAACTTTTGCATCCCACTGTATCTATTGTGAGCACTTATACAGCTCAATTAGCTTCTTTGTGGCTATGGGGCCTTCCAGAGGAGCGTGCAGAGGCTGTGCTGAGGTTGTCCTGCACCCCTGTATTAAGGCTATAGTCCCAGCAGGGGGTTAGAGGGTTGTTTTGAAGAGGTTTCACTGTCTACTTTGTGTAGACCGGATACTTTGCTGCGCCCATCTGCTGCGCTGCACAAAGCTCCCTCCTCTCTCCTGGTGCTACCGGGGAGCTGGTAAAAATGGCCGACTGGCGGGAAAGTCAGCGGGGACTCCCCCTTTTTTTGGTCGTCTCAGCCCGCTCCATCTCCCTCAGGCCCCTCTCTCTGTGTCTCTCACCTCTTCACAGCCACAGCTGCGTTGTACACCTCCACCCCTCAGCTCCTCTCCCGGCGCTCGTGCCGTTGGTTGCGCTGCTCACTTCAGCTCACACTTCAGGGTAAGTCGGATATGTGTCGGCTTCCTGATGATGTCGGGGTTCCTCCAAGGATTCTGTTATGTTGGTGCTGGCTGGTAGTAGTCAGGATTTGCCCTGAAGTTCTGCGCCGGCCGCTTTGCTCAGCTCACACACATCCAGCCATGTCGGCTGATGGCAACGCCCCCAGCCCTTAATCTTTTTAAGTGGCGTAGCACCATCATCTTATTTTGTGGGGATTTCAACCCCTTCACGTTCCATGTCACTACCCGCATAATATATCTTGTATTCTTCTGTTAGATTCACCCCCGTATGGTTTACTGATTATAAGCCATATCATCTGCTGTGAATTTCCCCAACTTTCCCATTCCCCTAAACATATTAGAACATGTTGCATAACAAAACATAAAAAAATGAAAAATTTTAAAAATTCTCTTCGGTAAATGTAAAATACAGCCTGATGTTGCCTCCTTACATTTTGAAGGCCGCCAACTTGTACGACTGTTGTTGACTCCTCTTTTTTCCAACATGGCCTCGTAACTTTTACTGTACACTCTAAGGTTAAACTCTTATAAAGCCTTTGACGAAGATCAGAAAACTAATCTATATCGCCCCCCCATAGTTTCAACATCTCTTCCCCAGTATCTGGCCCCCGCAATACTCTGTGTATATTGTCTCACATCTAAAGAATACTTTTATTGTATCTGTCTGCAGCGGTTTTTTGATGGTCGTTGCACGCTTGCCCGGGGTCTTTTATGTCGAATCTGGGTGGCCAGCTGGTGGTCTGGCTTACTTTACCCATTCTGAATATTTCGTCTTAGTGATGTGATGCGTCTTCCCAGGTAACTGGCTTGTCTGTATATCCTCCAGCGAATGTTTTTTCCCTCCGCATAGATGATGTTCCTCGATGCTGCTGCTCTGGGATATTTATACCCAGACTGCTTTGTGCTTCTTTAGGAGAAATTAAGGTAGTGGAGGTTCCGTCTGCATGAAATACTTTTAGGAGTGCAGGGTATAGAAGGGCAAATCTAGTATGTCTTTCATATAGTTCTGAGCACAGGGTTGAGAATTCCCTTCTTCTCCTTTGCACTTCTGCTGAATAATCTCCCAAAATTAGCAATCTCTGGACTTTGATCTCCAGAGCTGTCCTATTTTCTTTATAGGAACGTAGAATTGCAGTTTTATCGGTGAAGTCCAGATATTTTGCTATCACTGGTCTGGGATGCTTTGTTAATGCACTTGGAGCCTTCAGGTTGTTATCTTTTCCAGATCTCCGATCTGGGCCTATTCTGTGTGCCCTTTCTACCTTGCGCCGTCCTGGTAGTCCCAGCCCTGCTGGTTTGTCATGTTCGCAGATGCGTTTAAGGTATTGGGCGGGAATCGACTCCATGATGCCGATTTTCAAGATCATCTAATTTTTCCTTTAATGCTTTGTTTTCATGTAGAGCTGTCTCAAGGTGTGACTTCATTTTGGAGCAGGAGTCTTCCAATGTTTGTACTCTGTGCTCAACGCTTTCTATTCTGGCTCCATGCTCCGCTGCAGTGACTTGGAGGGTTTGAAGTGTTGACCCCACTGTGCTAGCCAGAGATTCTTGTAAATCTGGTAATATTCTGTTTGCTACTTCAATTGCCAGTTCTTTATAATCTATTTGCGATTCTTCTCCTAAATTCTCACTGTCTTTGTATGCAAGGTCTTCTCTAGCTCTAGGTGTTTGTCAGTGAGAGTATTGATTCTTCCTCCGCCATTTTTGTTTCCCGCCCTGCGGTCTTTACCAGCTTATTCTGACCTTTTGATTTGTTCTTGCTCCCCATATTTACAAGGAATCATTCCATATGTGGCCACCGACCTGGTGGTATCGATTGTCCCGGTGTTTCTCCGGTTAGTAGGGGGAATTTAGGGTGTAGAGTTTTAACCTCACGGAGCCGTTTCTAGATGAGTCTCACCATGCTGGCGCCGGAACCGGAAGTCCGAAATTTTACTTTTCTTCAGATGATATGGACTGTCAGCAGGAAGAGAAACAATGGCAGTCGAGGAGGTCCTCCCAGCTTCAGGATCCCATGGATTAAACAACAGATGGCTTACTTGAAGCGGATTTGTCACCAGGATCAACCCTATTAAACTAGGTATATAGCCTGGTAGGGTTGATCCAGCTGAGTAAAACAATACTTATGCAAATGAGACATTGGAGCACTAGGAGGCGGGCTTATGCGGTTTGAGCACTGCTCCAGCGCCTCCTCAGTGCTCAATACAGATGCCTCCGTTGTTAAACATGCCCCCCCCCCCTCCACTTAGATCAACAGTACTGGACGGCTGATTTCTCGCGCCTGCACACCACATCTTCTGCTGCTTGCGCACACACTGTTGACATCACTGAACCCGGAAGTGGACAGCAGATCAAGCCGACAGCACGTGAACTTTCAGGTTCAGTGACGACACATGCGCACTAATCAACCAGCCGTCTAGCACTGTTAATATAAGGGGAGTTGCCTTTTTTGATCACCAGGGGCGTTGTTGGAGAGTTGTTCAAAAGCATAAGCCTGGCTCCTGGTGCTCCAATGCCTATTTTGCATGAAAAGAAAAGTGCACGTTTCTGCAAAACACCAGCACCTACAAAAAAAGACAAGTATCGTTTTACTATCAACCCTACTAGGCTATATGCTTAGTTTATTACGGTCGATTCTGGTGACAGAGCCTCTTTGAAAAAAATTGGGGTGTTGGCTGCACCCATAATAACACTAAGGCCCCTTTCACACGAGCGAGTTTTCCGTGCAGGTGTAATGCGTGACGTGAACACATTGCACCCGCACTAAATCCTGAACCATTCATTTCAGTGGGTCTGTGTACATGAGCGTTTTTTTTTCAAGCATCAGTTCTGCGTTGCGTGAAAAACGCAGCATGTTCTATATTTGTCACGGAAGGTGTACAGGAAACAAGACAATACAAAATGAATATATGACTCACTGGATCCAAAACTAAGGAACAAAAAGGGAGACCCCTGCATAAGACCTGGCACTCTCCCTGACTGCTCAGCCTATGCGAACATCCCAATGGTAGATGATCGCATATCCTCGTACCTCGACTGTATAACACCTGAACACCGTACAATAGTGAGGGGATACGACCACCGGCTCACTACACTAGACACGAAGGGAGTCAGGGACACCTGGGATCCAGCAAACAGAAAATGAATGTACAACACTAATCTTGTAGAAGACTGGGAAATAGGATCAGCATGCACACACACTCCAGGAAGTTGTATAAACCGCCCACTAATGCATTATGGGGAGGAATTTAAAGGGATGCAATCAGTCCAACTACAAGACAGCTGAGAGAGGCTAACAAGATGATGAACTGAAAACCAAAACAAAGGAAGCTCAAGGAGGAGGTTCTGAAAGGCATCTGTCAGAGCTTCTCAGATGTCTGGTGGTGACAATATTCTGTGTTTTTCACGCAGCCCTGGCCCCATAGAAGTGAATGGGGCTTCAATGAAAAAGGCATTTCATCTGGATGCAATGCGTTTTTCACTGATGATTGCTAGGAGATGTTTGTAAACCTTCAGTTTTTTTATCACACGCTTTAAAAAACGCATCAAAACGCAGTGCACGTGCACAGAAAAAACTGACTGAACTTGCTTGCAAAATGGTGCGAGTTTCACTGAATGCACCCTGAATGCATCTGGACCTAATCCGTATGGTTCGTGTGAAAGAGGCCTAACCTTGCTACTACCTCAGTGCAAGATCTATATTTTAGTGGCTAAATAAATTGGAGCAGGGATTCTCAACCTGCGGCGCTCCAGCTTTTGTCAAACTCCCATCATGCCCTTCTGTAGGCTGTCTGGGCATGCTGGGAGTTGTAGTTTTGCAACAGCTGGAGGACCACAGGTTGGGCATCCCTGAATTAGAGAATCAACTTAGAATAAAGACAGCAAGAGAAAATATCTTAGACTTGCTCCCATTACTAAAGATGACTACAGTATGTATAGCAGATGCTTCAGTGGAATCAGTCCGTTTTGTGGACAGGAATGAAGTCCTATTGAACACTGCTAGATGAGCCTTATGGATAAATTCCTGGTCAGGTGACATTGCGTCCAAAAACAATGTGCCGTTCCATTCTCTGGATCACGTTTTTGGCACAGTTCTAGATAACATCCTAGAAAAAGTGTCCGACAAAGAGAAGGGAGAAACCCCAAAGACGCCAGACCTTTCAGAAACCCAGCAAACAACATCCGAGTACAGTGGGTAGGGGAAACGTCCAGAAGATGGAGCTACCCTAAGGCCCCTTTCACACGAGCGAGTTTTCCTCGCGGGTGCGATGCGTGAAGTGAATACATAGCACCCGCACTGAATCCTGACCCATTAATTTCAATGATTCTGTATAAATTTTCACGCATCATTTCTGCGTTGCGTAGGAATCGTGGCATGTTCTATATTTTGCGTTTTTCATGCAGCCCTGGCCCCATAGAAGTGAAAGGGCTTCAGTGAAAAAATTTAATGCATCCGGATTCAGGCCGAGTGCAATGCGTTTTTCACTGACGGTTGCTATGAGAGGTTGTTTGTAAACTTAAAAAAAAAATTCACGCGCGTGAAAAACGCATTGTACCCGGTCAGAAAAAACTGACTGAACTTGCTTGCAAAATGGTGCGAGTTTCACTGAACGCATCCTGAGCCAATCCGTATGGTTTGTGTGAAAGAGGCCTAAAGGAGAGAAAGGGAGAGGATTTCTCCATAACTACAACATCTCCAGTCTAGGAAAACAATGATGCCAGAAGTGTGGGGGTAAGATTGCTGTTCCGTTTTTTTTTTTACAGGTCCGTATACGGAACCATTCACTTCGATGGGGCTTGAAAAAAACTGAAAATTACTCCGCGTACATTCCAGTTCCATATGTCCGTTTAAAAAATAGAACATGTCCTATTCTTGTTCGTTTTTTGCGGACAGTCATTGTTACAATGGATACACAAAAGAAAACGAATACCGAAATCTCACAGATGTCGTCATTTTTTTTTTTTCTGCGAATTTGTATTTTGTGCAAAATAGATACGGTCTTTACCCCCCACAGAAGTTCCAAATCACGAATTTCCAGTCTCCAAATGTGCATTCTCGACTCATATAAAGCAGCTGTGTCTACTAGAAGCCATTGCACCAGTTCCACATCACAAATAATTCAAAGGACATTATTCAAGATTATTTCTGATAAAGAAACCAAACTGGTTTTAAGAGGACAATAATACATTTTAAATACCTAAACAAATGGATAATATCTCAAGTTCAAGATGGAATTGATTAAGACTACAATGCCTCTTATACCCCCGGCGGCGGTAATGTGTACAATAGACTTGATGGACGCATTTTATTATCTCCGCAATTTGCAATAAATGGGGCAGTGATTCTGCATTACCAGTTCCAGTGCCTGCTGTTTGGGATTTCCTCAGTTCCTCAAGAATTTGCAAAACTGGTGGCGAAGATTATGGCGTTCTTGAGACAACAACGTTGTAATAGTACTATATCTTGACGATTTCCTCCTAGTAGCAGAATCAGAGAATCTACTTCAACATCTGAATGTTACTCTGGCACTTAGGTCCCGATAAGGATGGATATGTCAGATGAGATGGATATGTCAGGCAAACGGTTCCAGCTTGGAATCTGACCTTGGTATTGAATGCTCTATGTCAGGCATGCTCAACCTGTTGCAAAACTACAACTCCAGCAGTTGCAAAACTACAACTCCCAGCATGCCTGAACAGCCTACAGCAGGGCATGGTGGGAGTTGTAGTTTTACAACAGCTGGAGGGCCGCAGGTTGAGCATGCCTGCTCTATGTGATCCACTATTTGAGCCCTTAGAAGAAATATCTTTAAAATTCTTGTCCCTAAAAATTGCTTGCAGAGTCGGAGAGCTGTAAACTCTTTCAATAAAGGAACCATACCTGAGAATCCTGGATGACCGGACCATTTTGAAAAATGATGCAGCCTTTTTAACAAAAGTAGCTTCCTCATTTCATCATAATCAAGACATGAGAACCTCTTTTCGTGCCTACTCTAGAAGCCAGCATTAGCAGCAGATTCAGGGCTCATGCACACAAACATTTTTTGCGTTCCGTATGCGTTACTTATACTGAACCATTCATTTCAATGGGTCAGCAAGAAAAACTGAAGTGTCTTTGTGTGCATTCCGTTTCCGTATTTCTGTTCCGTTGAAAGATAGAACATGTCCTATTATTGCCCGCAAATCACGTTCCATGGCTCCATTCAAGTCAATGGGTCCCCCAAAAAAACAGAATACATACGGAATGTACTCTGTATGTTTTCCGTATCCGTTCCGCTTTTGTGGAACCATCTATTGAAAACTTTTATGCCCAGCCCAATTTTTCCTATGTACAAACCGGATTCCAAAAAAGTTGGGACACTAAACAAATCGTGAATAAAAACTGAATGCAATGATGTGGAGGTGCCAACTTCTAATATTTTATTCAGAATAGAACGTAAATCACAGAACAAAAGTTTAAACTGAGAAAATGTACCATTTTAAGGGAAAAATATGTTGAATCAGAATTTCATGGTGTCAACAAATCCCCAAAAAGTTGGGACAAGGCCATTTTCACCGCTGTGTGGCATCTCCCCTTCTTCTTACAACACTCAACAGACGTCTGGGGACCGAGGAGACCAGTTTCTCAAGTTTAGAAATAGGAATGCTCTCCCATTCTTGTCTAATACAGGCCTCTAACTGTTCAATCGTCTTGGGCCTTCTTTGTTGCACCTTCCTCTTTATGATGCGCCAAATGTTCTCTACACTACGTGCAGAATTATTAGGCAAATTTGTATTTTGACCACATCATCCTCTTTATGCATGTTGTCTTACTCCAAGCTGTATAGGCTCGAAAGCCTACTACCAATTAAGCATATTAGGTGATGTGCATCTCTGTAATGAGAAGGGGTGTGGTCTAATGACATCAACACCCTATATCAGGTGTGCATAATTATTAGGAAACTTCCTTTCCTTTGGCAAAATGGGTCAAAAGAAGGACTTGACAGGCTCAGAAAAGTCAAAAATAGTGAGATATCTTGCAGAGGGATGCAGCACTCTTAAAATTGCAAAGCTTCTGAAGCGTGATCATCGAACAATCAAGCGTTTCATTCAAAATAGTCAACAGGGTCGCAAGAAGCGTGTGGAAAAACCAAGGCGCAAAATAACTGCCCATGAACTGAGAAAAGTCAAGCGTGCAGCTGCCAAGATGCCACTTGCCACCAGTTTGGCCATATTTCAGAGCTGCAACATCACTGGAGTGCCCAAAAGCACAAGGTGTGCAATACTCAGAGACATGGCCAAGGTAAGAAAGGCTGAAAGACGACCACCACTGAACAAGACACACAAGCTGAAACGTCAAGACTGGGCCAAGAAATATCTCAAGACTGATTTTTCTAAGGTTTTATGGACTGATGAAATGAGAGTGAGTCTTGATGGGCCAGATGGCTGGATTGGTAAATGGCAGAGAGCTCCAGTCCGACTCAGACGCCAGCAAGGTGGAGGTGGAGTACTGGTTTGGGCTGGTATCATCAAAGATGAGCTTGTGGGGCCTTTTTGGGTTGAGGATGGAGTCAAGCTCAACTCCCAGTCCTACTGCCAGTTTCTGGAAGACACCTTCTTCAAGCAGTGGTACAGGAAGAAGTCTGCAAGGTAAGAAAAACATGATTTTCATGCAGGACAATGCTCCATCACACGCGTCCAAGTACTCCACAACGTGGCTGGCAGAAAAGGGTATAAAAGAAGAAAATCTAATGACATGGCCTCCTTGTTCACCTGATCTGAACCCCATTGAGAACCTGTGGTCCATCATCAAATGTGAGATTTACAAGGAGGGAAAACAGTACACCTCTCTGAACAGTGTCTGGGAGGCTGTGGTTGCTGCTGCACGCAATGTTGATGGTGAACAGATCAAAACACTGACAGAATCCATGGATGGCAGGCTTTTGAGTGTCCTTGCAAAGAAAGGTGGCTATATTGCTCACTGATTTGTTTTTGTTTTGTTTTTGAATGTCAGAAATGTATATTTGTGAATGTTGAGCTGTTATATTGGTTTCACTGGTAAAAATAAATAATTGAAATGGGTATATATTTGTTTTTTGTTAAGTTGCCTAATAATTATGTACAGTAATAGTCACCTGCACACACAGATATCCCCCTAAAATAGCTAAAACTAAAAACAAACTAAAAACTACTTCCAAAAATATTCAGCTTTGATATTAATGAGTTTTTTGGGTTCACTGAGAACATGGTTGTTGTTCAATAATAAAATTAATCCTCAAAAATACAACTTGCCTAATAATTCTGCACTCCCTGTATAGGTGAAAGATCTGGACTGCAGACTGGCGATTTCAGTACCCGGATCCTTCTCCTACGCAGCCATGATGTTGTGATTGATGCAGAATGTGGTCTGGCATTATCTTGTTGAAAAATGCAGGGTCTTCCCTGAAAGAGATGACATCTGGATGGGAGCATATGTTGTTCTAGAACCTGAATATATTTTTCTGCATTGATGGTGCCTTTCCAGACATGCAAGCTGCCCATGCCACACGCACTCATGCAACCCCATACCATCAGAGATGCAGGCTTCTGAATTGAGCGTTGATAACAACTTGGGTTGTCCTTGTCCTCTTTGGTCCGGATGACATGGCGTCCCAGATTTCCAAAAAGAACTTTGAATCGTGACTCGTCTGACCACAGAACAGTCTTCCATTTTGCCACACTCCATTTTAAATGATCCCTGGCCCAGTGAAAACGCCTGAGCTTGTGGATCTTGCTTAGAAATGGCTTCTTTGCACTGTAGAGTTTCAGCTGGCAACGGCGGATGGCACGGTGGATTGTGTTCACTGACAATGGTTTCTGGAAGTATTCCTGAGCCCATTCTGTGATTTCCTTTACAGTAGCATTCCTGTTTGTGGTGCAGTGTCGTTTAAGGGCCCGGAGATCACGGGCATCCAGTATGGTTTTACGGCCTTGACCCTTACGCACAGAGATTGTTCCAGATTCTCTGAATCTTCGGATGATGTTATGCACAGTTGATGATGATAGATGCAAAGTCTTTGCAATTTTTCGCTGGGTAACACCTTTCTGATATTGCTCCACTATCTTTCTGCGCAACATTGTGGGAATTGGTGATCCTCTACCCATCTTGGCTTCTGAGAGACACTGCCACTCTGAGAAGCTCTTTTTATAACCAATCATGTTGCCAATTGACCTAATTAATGTTAATTGGTCTTCCAGCAATTCGTTATGCTAAAATTTACTTTTTCCAGCCTCTTATTGCTACTTGTCCCAACTTTTTGGGGATTTGTTGACACCGTGAAAATTTGAATCAACGTATTTTTCCTTTAAAATAATACATTTACTCGGATTAAACATTTGATCTGTCATCTACGTTCTATTACAAATAAAATATTGACATTTGCCATCTCCACATCTTTGCATTCAGTTTTTATTCACAATTTGTTTAGTGTCCTAACTTTTTTGGAATCCGGTTTGTAATAACTGTATACTGTATATGCCATACGGAAAAACGGAACTGAACCGGAAACACTACTGAAATAAAACACGGAAAAACAGGTCCGTTAAAAACGGCCCGCAAAACACTGAAAACGCCATACGGTCGTGTGCATGAGCCCTCAATCTCGATGTTAGAAGACCAGTATTAAAGTACCTACAGACCACAGAATGCTGGAGGGCAGATTGTAACCTCTTCATTACCGGAGTGTTTATCCCCTTCCTTCCCAGGCCACGCCTATCTAACTGCAAATAACTGATTAATTTCTGACCCAACCTACATGTATTTAATATTATTTTTCACAGGACACCTTAGACCTTTCTTTTGTGCCATTAGATCCAGGGCCGTCTTTAATATTGATTGGATTTACTTGGGCCCCCTGGATCCCGCATTCCCACACCTTAGCAGGCAATAACGCCCTCCACCACAACACACACACCAAAAATCCACACATCTGGTAGAGTACAGTGAATGACTGTAAATACTTCCAGTTCTGAAGACTCCAGCGGCTCAGGATCAGTGCTCTGGGCAGCTGGGCTCAGGCTGGAAGTGGGCACCGCTCTGCAGGAAAGAGACCAGGGCTCGGCTCACCCGAGTGTTACAGTGCACCCCACAGTATACAGTATAGCACCCTATAGTATACAGCAACCCACAATATGCAGTATAGCACCCCACACTATACAGTACCCCACAGTATATAGTAGAGCAGTATAGCAGCCCACAGTATACATTTCATAAAATTTTGAAACACCGCTGGCGCATTGCTGAGTCCAAAAGGAATTACAAGATATTCGAAGTGTCCAGCTGGAGTATTGAAAGCTGTCTTCCACTCGTCTCCCTCCTTGATTCGAATTAAGTTATATGCCCCCTTCAAATAAATTTTAGAGAACCAGGAAGCCCTGTACTTGATTAAACAAATCGAGAATCAACGGGAGGTAGTATTGATTCCTAATTGTAATCTTATTTAATTCCCGATAATCAATACAAGGTCTGAGGCCTCCATCCTTTTTTAACAAAGAAAAATCCCGCCTCCATAGGAGATACAGAAGGCCTAATGTGCCCCTTACTGAGACTCTCCTTAACCTCTTGCTGCACACGTAATGCCGAAAGGCATCCGGGCGGCGGCAGTCTTGGGCTCAGTAACGCCTATTTGCGTCATCTCGTGACAACCGAGACTTCTTGTGAACGCGCAGCTGGGGAGTTGATCTACAGCCTGCCAGCGATGATCATTCGCTGGCAGGCTGTAGATGCAATATTTTTTTTTTTAACATCAGAAAGGTATATTAACAGCGTCTAATATACCTGCTACCTGGTCCTCTAGTGGTCCCTTTAGCTTGGATCGACCACCAGAGGTTCAGTGGGGCGGACTTGCGTTCAGTACGCCCCACTGCAGTGACAGAATTTTTTTTTTTTCCTGATCACTGCAAAAACACTGCAAAATCGCTGCGGCGCTATAAAGATCACTTTTGAGAGGCATGGCGAGTTCATAGAAGATTTTTTTTTTTGCCACAAGTTAGCGGAAATATATATATTTTTTTTATTACAAAGTCTCATATTCCACTAACTTGTGCCAAAAAATAAAATCTTACATGAACTCACCATACCCCTCACGGAATCCAAATGCGTAAAAATGCCCTGTGAAATTCTAAAGGTACTCATTGGAATTTGTGCCCCTTTGCGCATCTTAGCTGCAAAAAAGTGTCACACATGTGGTATCGCTGTACTCAGAAGAAGTAGGGCAATGTGTTTTGGGGTGTATTTTTACATATACCAATGCTGGGTGAGAGAAATATCTCTGTAAATTGACAACTTTGTATAAAAAAAATTAAAAAGTTATAATTTACAGAGATATTTCTCACACACAGGATGGGTATGTGTGAAAAGACACCCCAAAACACATTGCCCTACTTCTCCTGAGTACGGCGATACCACATGTGTGACACTTTTTTGCAGCCTAGGTGCGCAAAGGGGCCCAAATTCCAATGAGTACCTTTAGGATTTCACAGGGCATTTTTACGCATTTGGATTCCAAACTACTTCTCACGCTTTAGGGCCACAAAAATGCCAGGGCAGTATAAATACCCCACAAGTGACCCCATTTTGGAAAGAAGACACCCAAAGGTATTCCGTGAGGGGCATGGTGAGTTCATGTAAAATTTTATTTTTTGCCACAAGTTAGTGGAATATGAGACTTTGTAAGAAAAAAAAAAATATCATCATTTTCCGCTAACTTGTGCCCAAAAATAAATAAAAATTTGAAATCGCCATGCCCCTCACTGAATACCTTCGGGTGTCTTCTTTCCAAAATGGGGTCACTTGTGGGGTATTTATACTGCCCTGGCATTTTTGTGGCCCTAAAGCGTGAGAAGTAGTTTGGAATCCAAATGCGTAAAAATGCCCTGTGAAATCCTAAAGGTACTCATTGGAATTTGGGCCCCTTTGCGCACCTAGGCTGCAAAAAAGTGTCACACATGTGGTATCGCCGTACTCAGAAGAAGTAGGGCAATGTGTTTTAGGGTGTATTTTCACATATACCCATACTGTGTGTGAGAAATATCTCTGTAAATGACTTTTTTTTATTTTTTTATACAAAGTTGTCCATTTACTTCTCTCACCCAGCATGGGTATATGAATACGGCGATACCACATGTGTGACACTTTTTTGCAGCCTAGGTGCGTAAAGGGGCCGAAAGTCCAACGAGTACCTTTAGGCTTTACAGGGTTGCTCACAATTTAGCCCTGCTCAAAATGCCATAACAGTAAACACCCCACAAATGACCTCATTTCGGAAAGTAGACACCCCAAGGTATTCACTGAGGGGCATAGTAAGTCCGTGGGAGATTTTTTGTTTTTTTGCCAGAAGTTAGCAGAAATGGAAATGGAATTTTTTTTTAATCATACATGAACTCACCATGCCCCTCCGCTAATACTTTGGGGTGTCTTCTTTCTAAAATGGGGTCATTTGGGGGATATTTATACTAGCCTGGCATTCTAGCACCTCAAGAAACATGACAGGTGCTCAGAAAGTCAGAGCTGCTTCAAAATGCGGAAATTCACATTTTTGTACCATAGTTTGTAAACGCTATAACTTTTGCGCAAACCAATAAATATACACTTATTGGATTTTTTTTTATTAAAGGCATGTAGCGCAATAAATTCTGATACAAACCTGTATAGAAATGTAATTATATTTTAACAAATTAACCAGAAATAAGTTAAAAATACACTTTTTTGGAGAAAATTGCGGCCTATTTTGATTAATATCGGAAAAACAAAAAATCTCAGCAGCAATCAAATACCACCAAAAGAAAGCTGTATTTCTGAGAAGAAAAGGAGGTAAAATTCATTTGGGTGCCAAGTTGCATGACCGAGCAATAACGAGTCGCATTTAACCCCTCATTTCACCAATTCTCCCTTGGTCCAGTCAATAATAGGATTATGTAACTGGAGCCAAGGCAACCCCAGTACTACCTCAACTGGTAAGTTTTTTGAGAACTAACAAGGAGCATATTTCGGAGTGACACACCCCCACAGTCAAGGATATCTCAGAGGTGAAATACTTCACAATACCACCCACCAAGGGGGGTGGAGACGATCGCCATGATGTGGATGGGAGTGGGTAGTGTCAAAATCGGGATGCCCAACCCTGGTGCAAATTTATGATCAATAAAGTTGGCAGCAGAACCAAAGTCGATAAAAGCATTACCAGAACATTTATTATTACCCATGGAGATAGTAATAGGTACTAATACCTTATTCTTGACCACTTTAGGATATACCTGTTTCTTAGGCTCCTGCATCTTGGTTGATTTACTGGAGGAATGCCTCTTGGAGCACTGGTTAATCCAATGGTCTAAATCTCCACAATAGAAACAAGCCCCATCTCGGCGACACTGATTTCTACGAGTCATCCCGACCTGCATGGGTTCCTCAGAAGAGATATCGGCTCTGCTCATAGGGCAGACTTCTGGCTGGACAGTCTCCTGGGGAAAAAGCAAACGTTCCTGCCATCTCTACCTAACACGTCTGTCAAGTCGAACAGCGAGTGTCATAGTTTCCTCCAGTGTCTCAGGAAGCTGATAGTTTACTAATAGGTCTTTAATATTCTTGGACAACCCTGACCTGAACTGGCTTTTAATGGCTGGTTCATTCCAGCCAGAGGGAACACACCATCTTCTGAACTGGGTGCAATACTCTTCTGCAGGTTGATCTCCCTGAACCAGAGCTTTAAGAGCGGTTTCAGCTACCATGGCCCTGTCAGGTTCATCATACAAGGTTCCCAGGGCCTGAAAGAACCCCTCGACAGAACTGAGACAACTAGCATCGTAAAAGAAGGAAAAAGCCCAAATTCTGGGGGTCCCCCTGTAGTCGGGAGATAACTATGCCCACTCGTTGGCTCTCAGAGCCAGATGACAAGGGGTGTAAACTGAAGTAAAGCTTACAGTTCTCTTTGAAGGAAAGAAACTTTTTACAGTCACCAGAAAATGGTTCCGGAAGCTTTATCTGGGGCTCCATATTATGACTAGGTGAATGCGGAGTGGAGGCACTCTGTTCTGACTCATGTAAATTGAGTTTCTCCCCCAATTCCTGAACCATCTGAGTCAAATTACAAACATGCTCCGTCAGGGTAACCAAAGGATTCATAGTTACAGTGGTAATTTGGGCCTATTATTCTGTCACAAACACAGGGAGTGGGGAAGTGACCACTGAGCTCAACCCGCACCCCTGTCCCTGCCTACTTGCCTCGCATGTCCTAGAGACAAGGGACAACTGGTTGACAAACCCTCAACTAGGATAAGTGCAGGCAAGACGGACAAATCACACAAAGGAGCAGTCAAACAAGCCGAGTCAAAACCTGGAGAGCAGCAAGGTACCAGAGGAGCAAGCAGAGGATCGTCAGGAGGAAGCCGAATTTAGAACCAGGAGGGAATGAGACAAACGGAAGTCTAACACGAGCAGGAGAACAGCAAACCAGCTAAGTAATCGCAGGAAGGACCTCAATAACAGGCAATCTGTGGCTGACAGATTGCCTGTTTAAATAGGGCGCTGGCGGAGTCATGTGACGTGGTCCGCATCACATGACTCCTGAGTTCTAATACAGCCGAGCGCCGAGTGAGCAGCTTGGCGCTCAGCCCTATTGCGGTTTCCATGGGAACGGGCGACGCCAGGCGCGCTGATGACGCAAGCGCGCCCCGGCCGTCCTCGCCTCCGCATAGAGCGCACCGTGACAGCTGGATCCGCTGCAAGACTTCAAAAGACTGGAGAGCATTTTGGATTTTTTATTTTTCTATTGCTGGTTCTATGGCACCATACTGCCAGAAAACTGTTGTATAGCGCCAATACGTTACAAGCCCTTTCAAAGTGACTTTTTTTATGTTGTTCCCCTAAGGTAGGGATGCTCAACCTGCGGCCCTCCAGCTGTTGCAAAACTACAACTCCCAGCATGCTCTAATAGCTGTAGGTTGTCCAGGCATGCTGGGAATTGTAGTTTTGCGAAAGCTGGAGGGCCACAGGTTGGGCATCCCTGCCCTAAGGTATTCATTTTGGGGAAATTTGGACATTAAAATACAAACCGGAGTCCAAAAAAGTTGGGACACTATACAAATCGTGAATAAAAACTGAATGCAATGATGTGGAGGTGCCAACTTCTAATAAATTTATTCAGAATAGAAAATAAATCATGGAACAAAAGTTTAAGCTGAGAAAATGTACCATTTTAAGGGAAAAATATGTTGAATCAGAATTTCATGGTGTCAACAAATCCCCAAAAAGTTGGGACAAGGCCATTTTCACCACTGTGTGGCATCTCCCCTTCTTCTTACAACACTCAACAGACGTCTGGGAACCGAGGAGACCAGTTTCGCAAGTTTAGAAATAGGAATGCTCTCCCATTCTTGTCTAATACAGGCCTCTAACTGTTCAATCGTCTTGGGCCTTCTTTGTTGCACCTTCCTCTTTATGATGCGCCAAATGTTCTCTATAGGTGAAAGATCTGGACTGCAGACTGGCCATTTCAGTACCCGGATCCTTCTCCTACGCAGCCATGATGTTGTGATTGATGCAGAATGTGGTCTGGCATTATCTTGTTGGAAAATGCAGGGTCTTCCCTGAAAGAGATGACGTCTGGATGGGAGCATATGTTGTTCTAGAACCTGAATATATTTTTCTGCATTGATGGCGCCTTTCCAGACATGCAAGCTGCCCATGCCACACGCACTCATGCAACCCCATACCATCAGAGATGCAGGCTTCTGAACTGAGCGTTGATAACAACTTGAGTTGTCCTTGTCCTCTTTGGTCCGGATGACATGGCATCCCAGATTTCCAAAAAGAACTTCGAATCGTGACTCGTCTGACCACAGAACAGTCTTCAATTTGCCACACTCCATTTTAAATGATCCCTGGCCCAGTGAAAACGCCCGAGCTTGTGGATCTTGCTTAGAAATGGCTTCTTCTTTGCACTGTAGAGTTTCAGCTGGCAACGGCGGATGGCACGGTGGATTGTGTTCACTGACAATGGTTTCTGGAAGTATTCCTGAGCCCATTCTGTGATTTCCTTTACAGTAGCATTCCTGTTTGTGGTGCAGTGTTGTTTAAGGGCCCGGAGATCCAGTATGGTTTTATGGCCTTGACCCTTACGCACAGAGATTGTTCCAGATTCTCTGAATCTTCGGATGATGTTATGCGCAGTTGATGATGATAGATGCAAAGTCTTTGCAATTTTTCGCTGGGTAACACCTTTCTGATATTGCTCCACTATCTTTCTGCGCAACATTGTGGGAATTGGTGATCCTCTACCCATCTTGGCTGCTGAGAGACACTGCCACTCTGAGAAGCTCTTTTTATACCCAATCATGTTGCCAATTGACCTAATTAGTGTTAATTGGTCTTCCAGCTCTTCGTTATGCTCAAATTTACTTTTTCCAGGCTCTTATTGCTACTTGTCCCAACTTTTTGGGGATTTGTTGACACCGTGAAAATTTGAATCAACGTATTTTTCCTTTAAAATAATACATTTACTCGGATTAAACGTTTGATCTGTCATCTCCGTTCTATTACAAATAAAATATTGACATTTGCCATCTCCACATCATTGCATTCCGTTTTTATTCACAATTTGTTTAGTGTCCCAACTTTTTTGGAATCCGGTTTGTACTTCTCGCTTTACCTTCTGCCCACATATTCTACATGTGGCCACCTGCACCACTACTCCCCGGGCAGGTAGGCTGCTGCGAAGTAGTGGTCTACCCTGGCTCCCGACCTGCAACTGCTGCCACCCTGCTGACTCCCAGCTATGCTACCATGCAGCTGGTTCAGCCGCTGCCTCACAGGCAAGCTGCCACCCTCTTCTCCTGATGATGATGATGATAAAGCCCCTTCTGCAACCGGCTCCCAAGTGCAATCGTCTTCATCATCGACAAGTAGTGTCTGCACGTCACTGATGTCCTCCTCAACGGTCTCTGGGTCAGGAGCTTGACCGCTTGCAAAACACAAGCTCCTGCCCCACTCTCCTCATTACTACTTGCCCGCCTAGCGGACGAAGCGGCGGATGTCTCCTCCAGATCTTCGCTGGGCAGTACTTGCTGACTGTCCTCTAGTAGCTTTTCCTTGCTGAAAAGTGGAGCTGAGCCCACAACATATTGTACTTCTCACGGTGAGGGAACACAAAAGGACAGAGGCAGGTTGAGGACAGGTGAGGGCACAGGGTCTGCTCCTGGGCCATGCCAACTAAGGGTTGTGTCTGATGAACCCACCCACTTTTGGCTGGGGGTGTCTGATCTCACTTGGAATGACATGGATGACCGAGTTAACCAATCAAGAACCGCTGCGATGCTGGTCAAGACACGACCGCTAGATGACACCAGGAGCTCAGGCCTCTTGCTGCCACGCCATCTTACTCTGCTGCGAACTCTGCTTGCGCCAGAAACATTCAGGCCTCTGCCACTCCTCTGTGCATGTCCTGGCACTTCTCTGCCTGACATACTTGTAGCTGCACTACACAAATAAACAAAAATTAAAACACCCCTAAAAGCAACGAATATATTTTTCTTTTTGTACTGAAAGTCCACTAAACTCTTTCACCACAATTAACTGCAGAAATGCACTGAGAATATATTTTTCTTGTTGTATTGAAATACGCCCCTCTTCACTTTTACCAAAAAATAACTGCAGAAGTGAAATGCGTATATATTTTTCTTGTTGCACTGAACTACACCCCTATATGCTTTCACCAGAAATAACTGCAACAGTGCAGTGCATATATATTTTTCTTGATCTACTGAAATACGCCCCTATACGCTTCAAACAGAAATAACTGCAGAAGTGAACTGAGAATATATTTTTTCGTGTTGTACTCAACTATGCCCCTATATGCTTTCAACACAAATAACTGCAACAGTGCAGTGCGTATATATTTTTCTTGTTTCACTAAAATATGCCCCTATATGCTTTCAACAGAAATAGCTGCAGAAGTGAACTGAGAATATATTTTTCTTGTAGTGCTGAAATACACCCCTATACACTTTCAACAGAAATAACTGCAGAAGTGACCTGAGAATATATTTTTCTTGTTGTACTGAACTACGCCCCTATAAGCTTTCACCAGAAATACCTGCAAAGTGCAGTGCGTATATATTTATCTTTTTTTACTGTAATACGCCACTATATGCTTTCAACAGAAATAACTGCAGAAGTGGACTGAAAATATATTTTTTTTGTAGTACTGAAATGTGCCCTATACACTTTCACCAGAAATAACTGCAAAAGTGCAGTGCATATATATATTTTTCTTGTTTTACTGAAATACGCCCCTATATGCTTTCAACAGAAATAACTGCAGAAGTGACCTGAGAATATATTTTTCTTGTTTTACTGAACTACGCCCCTATATGCTTTCACCAGAAATAACTGCAACAGTGCAGTGCGTATATATTTTTCTTTTTCTACTGTAATACGCCCCTATATGCTTTCAACAGAAATAACTGCAGAAGTGAACTGAGAATAAATTTATCTTGTAGTACTGAAATACGCCCCTATACACTTTCACCAGAAATAACTGCAAAAGTGAAGTGCGTATATATTTTTCTTGTTTTACTGAAATACGCCCCTATACGCTATCAATAGAATTAACTGCAGTAGTGAACTGAGAACATATTTCCTTGTCGTACTGAAATACGCCCCTATACACTTTCAACAGAAAAAACTGCAGAAGTGAGCTGAGATGACATTTTTCTTGTTGTACTGAACTACGCCCCTATACGCTTTCACCAGAAATAACTGCAACAGTGCAGCGCGTATATATTTTTCTTTTTTTACTGTAATACGCCCCTTTATGCTTTCAACAGAAATAACTGCAGAAGTGAACTTAAAATATATTTTTCTTGTAGCACTGAAATACGCCCCTATACACTTTTAACAGAAATAACTGCAAAAGTGCAGTGCGTATTGTGGGGAACTGTACTCACTTGACCAGTGTACAGAGGCAAGGACACCAAAACGTTCAACAAATGTCCTCTTTATTTAGGCTTTTCCATTAAAAGTACATCCGGATCGCAGCCGGGTCAAGCAGTTGTAGCACACTGACAGTGTTACCTCACACTGCGTGTCTTTCCTCCAGACTGAGACACACCTAAGATCCAGAAGCAGGATTAAATAGGATCCCTGGACATGAGCATGCCTCAAGTCCCGGACTGGAACCTGGGGAACAGGCACCCACCCAACACATTGCCTGTTCCCAGTAAAAGCCCGCCCTGAACTAGCTGAGCCAGCTACACTATCTATTTTCTGTGTCCACCAGCTAACTTAGTGGACACCTAGACTATGGCCTTTACTCCACCAAGGCTGGGCACCTTGGTGGCACATTCCTGGTAAGCAAGCCGTTTTAGAATGCTTCCTGCAACATTCTGGGTGACACATATCTTCCCTCATAGATGACTCCTGTCACCGCCTCACATACCCCCCCCCTTTGTTCAAACCTGTGGGGGTGAACACATGCCATACAGTGGACTCTGGACAGGGCGTCCGCATTCCCCTGTAGCGTCCCCGACCTGTGTTCCACTGTAAACTAAAAATTTTGCATGGAGAGGAACCATCTGTTGACCCGAGAATTCCTCTCCTTCGTCTGACTCATCCACGTGAGAGGTGAATGATCGGTCACCAGGCGGAACGTCCTCCCCAGCAGATAATAGCGTAGCGATTCAAGTGCCCATATGATGGCGATACACTCCCTCTCGACACTATACCTAGATTCGGCTGGCGTTAGTTTGTGGCTCAGGAAACTAACGGGATGCTCCTTCCCGTTAATCTTCTGAGACAGTACTGCACCCAGACCTACTTCAGAGGTATCTGTCTGTACAATAAATTATTTATTGAAGTTGGGTGTAACTAGGACCGAAGTCCCACACAACACCGACTTCAATGACCTGAAGGCATCGTCTGCCTAAACACTCCAGCGGACCATCACAGACTTCCGTCCTTTCATGAGGTCCGTTAATGAAGAAGACAATGTGGCAAAATTGGGAATAAACCTCCGGTAAAATCCCACTAATCCTAAAAAAGCTTTTACCTGCCTCGTCGTAAGGGGTCTGGGCCAGTTCTGTATGGCTTCTATTTTATTTACCTGGGGTTTAATGACTCCCCGTCCAATTACATACCCCAGGTACTGAGCTTCTTCCAAACCTATTGTACATTTCTTCGGGTTGGCGGTCAATCCCGCTTTCCGTAGAGAGTCTACCACCGCCTGCACCTTGGGTAAGTGACTCTCCCAGTCCGTGCTAAACACTACAATATCATCAAGATAGGCCGAAGCATACTGACGATGGGGCCGGAGGATGATATCCATTAACCGTTGGAAGGTGGCCGGAGCGCCATGTAAGCCAAAGGGCAACACCTTATACTGAAACAGCCCTTCGGGGGTGACAAAGGCAGTTTTCTCCTTTGCAGCCTGCGTTAAGGGCACCTGCCAGTACCCTTTTGTGAGGTCCAAGACCGAAAAGTATCGTGCTTGCCCTAACCGTTCTATCAATTCATCGACTCGAGGCATGGGGTAGGCGTCAAACTTTGATACTTCATTGAGCTTCCGGAAGTCGTTACAGAATCGCAACGTTCCGTCTGGTTTTGGTATAAGGACTATTGGACTAGCCCACTCACTCCAAGACTCTTCAATGACCCCTAGTTGCAACATCGACTTCACTTCCTCAGGGATGGCTTGTCGCCCAGCCTCAGGCACCCGATATGGCTTTGAGCAAACTTTGACCTGGGGCTCGGTGACAATGTCATGTCGGACTAGGGAGGTGCGTCCAGGAAGTTCGGAGAATACATCCCTATTCCGACGCACAGACTCTCTGACCTCCTGAACCTGTTTAGTAGACAGGCCATCTGCTATCTTCACCGCAGAGGAGGCTTTCTCCGGGATCACTGGTGGCACCAGGGCCTTCCCCGTAGTCAAGACAGAGAGTGGGCGGTCCCCAAACATACTCTCCCTATCTCTCCAGGGCTTTAGTAAGTTAACATGGTATACCTGCTCCGGCTTTTGGCAACCCAGCTGGTATACTTTGTAGTTTACTGGTCCTACTTTCTCCATCACTTCGTAGGGTCCCTGCCACCTAGCAGGGAATTTACTGTAGACCGTGGGCACAAGTACTAGTACTCGGTCGCCCGGGTTAAAAGTCCTGGGCCAGTTGTGCCACCTCCATATGCTCTCGGACAATCGACAGAACTGTCCCTATTTTTTCTTGCATTTTCTCTATGTGTTCGATAACACTCTTGTGTGGGGTGGGCTGTTGCTCCCATGCTTCTTTAGCTACATCAAGCAACCCCCGAGGATGTCTGCCATACAATAGTTCAAAGGGCGAGAACCCAGTGGAGGCCTGGGGCACTTCTTGTACAGCGAATACATACGGCAGCAAAAGATCCCAGTCCTTCCCATCTTTGGACACGGCTCTCTTGAGCTTGGTCTTTAAAGTTTTGTTAAACCTTTCCACAAGTCCGTCTGTTTGGGGATGGTAAACAGACGTGCGTAAGTGTTTAACATTTAACAACCGGCAAAGTTCCTCGACATGAAGGGAGTCCCCTGGTCTGTCATTATCTCCTTAAGACCATACAGTGCTTGGTGGGCCAAGGAGACCCAGGCAACCTTGATGCGGGTGACACAAATTTCCCCTCATAGATGACTCCTGTCACCGCCTCACAGTATATATTTTTCTTGTTTTACTGAAATAGGCCCCTATATGCTTTCAACAGAAATAACTGTAGAAGTCAACTGAGAATATATTTTTCTTGTAGTACTGAAATACGCCCCTATACAATTTCAACAGTAATAACTGCAGAAGTGAACTGAGAATATATTTTTCTTGTTGTACTGAACTACTCCCCTATACACTTTCACCAGAAATAACTGCAACAGTGCAGTGCGTATATATTTTTCTTATTTTACTGTAATACGCCCCTATACGCTTTCATGAGAAATAATTGCAGAAGTAACCTGAGAATATATTTTTCTTGTAGTACTGAAATATGCCCCTATACACTTTTACCTGAAATAACTGTACAAGTGACCTGAGAATATATTTTTCTTGTTGGACTGAAATAGACCACTATACGCTTTCACCAGAAATAACTGCAACAGTGCAGTGCGTATATATTTATATTTTTTTACTGAAATACGTCCCTATACACTTTCAACAGAAATACCTGCAACAGTGCAGTGCGTATATATTTTTCTTGTTGTACTGAAATATGCCCTTATACGCTTTCAACAGAAATAACTGTAGAAGTAAACTGAGAATATATTTTTCTTTTTGTACTGATATAACTGCAACAGTGCAGTGTGTATATATTTTTCTTTTTTTACTATAATGCGCCCCTATGTGCTTTCACCAGAAATAACTGCAGAAGTGACCTGAGAATATATTTTTCTTGTTGGACTGAAATAAGCCACTATACACTTTGACCAGAAAACAATTAAAGAGTGAAGTGCATATATATTTTTCATGTATTACTGAAATACGCTCTTATATGCTTTCACCAGAAATAACTGCAACAGTGCAGCACTTATATATTTTTCTTGTTGTACTGAAATACATCCCTATACGCTTTCAACATAAATAACTGCAGAAGTGAACTGAGAATATATTTTTCTTGTTGTACTGAACTACGCCCCTATACGCTTTCAACAGAAATAACTGCAGAAATGTCCTGAGACTATATTTTTCTTGTTTGACTAAAATAGGTTACTATATGCTTTCACCAGAAATAACTGCAACAGTGCAGTGCGTATATATTTTTCTTGTTGTACTAAAATACGCCCCTATACGCTTTCAACAGAAATAACTGCAGAAGTGACCTGATAATATATTTTTCTTGTTGTACTGAACTGCGCCCCTATACGCTTTCACTAGAAATAACTGCAACAGTGCAGTGCGTTGTGAGGAATATGGATTAATATTTACTGTCAGCTATGTCCTCACACCCATTTGCTGAAAGATGGCAGAGGAAATCAAGCTCCACAGGGGGGCCCTGCTTCAAAGCCACAGCCAGATAGCAGAAAACTCCTAGCAGGCTACATTTGATTACATTTCACACCTCCAGTCAGACAACACAGAATCTGCAGGAAAAACCCCAGCAGGAGGTATCAGCACTTGCCAGGATCAATGATACCTCCCAGACTCTGCTTGACCCTGTTGTACCTATATCACCTGTATCTGTAACCTCAGACCTCTGTATATATTATCGGCGTATATTGTCTTATATTTAGTGTGCCCTTAAGGCGATTAAAAATATAATTTAATCTTGTATCTCGATCACGAATCCCCATGTCCGTGTTTCGTCCTAGTTATAAGCTAGCGCGGGTTGGTTTCTCACCCTATATAATCCCGTTAGCGGACCGGGTTTATATCAAACGAGAAGCTGGTGGCAGATACCCGGGCTGAGACGGCGCTTTTTTCACTGCGGCAGTGAAAAGGGTCTCTCAGCTTGGACAGGAGGTGTCTGTGTAAACTGTACCAAGCTGTACCAAGCTTACCTGCTCCTCTGGAGGGCATAACGTCACGCTTTGGTAATAAGTGACCATATTGCGTCTCGTGAGCTCGACGTAGGTGACGTCAAGCGTGCACGAGGCGTGGTATTCGTCACATATTGGTGACAGCAAAGTGGGATTGAGATACTAGTGTGTGTGAGTGTGAGATCCATACTCTCCCAGACACTAAAGACGACCACCAGTAGCTTTTGCCGCTGGAGTCTTAAGATCAGCTCAACACTAGACAGTCTAAATGCAAATACAATAAGGTGTGAGTGCATCAAGTGGCAGTCTGTGTCAATGACCATCCGTGGCAATGATAGCCAGTTACACACGAAGCAAGGCTAAGGAGATGGCCGAGGCTATGAATGATGGCGGGGAGGATGCGGTCCAGATAGGGGACCAAGTGGAGGTAGAAGGCAACTTTATTCAAGGCGAGGGGGAGCACAGCCAAAGCTCCCCTAGGAGCCAGTTGCCGGAGGTGAGATCCGCGGTGGGCCTCACTCCACCTGCCCATCCCCCCAGCCTGGCACGCTTGGCTGCTCTCCTACAAGCTGCCTTGGACCGTCTCCAGGCCGGAGACCAGGCAGCCTCTGATCTCCTCCTGGCGGCTGCAGAACGTTGGGAGAAAGCACCAGCTACAAATGCTCCAGCTGAAGCTCCAATTCCAGTAGCCCTCCCCAGCCCGATGTGAGTCTCCAGAGGTCGGATTCCCAAACTGCGGGCGGAGGACTTTCCCCTACTGGACAAGGATGGAGACCTGGACACCTTTTTGTTGACGGCCTGCCATCAGTACCAGCTGCCAGAGGACCAGTGGGTCAGATTCCTCACGCCATGGGTCAGGGGGAAAGCCCTTGAAATCTTCCGGTACCTGCCCAGCGAGACCATCCTGAGCTATGAGGACATCAAACAGGCTCTGGTCAGGCAGGAAATCTTAACCCCTGAGTCGTACCAGAAAAAGCTCAGGAATTTGCAGGGGGGTTCTACCCAGAGCTGGGCCGATCACATGCGGGCCTTGCTGAGAGCGGTCGACCAATGGACCACAGGATTCAAGCTCACCATTATCCAGCAGCTGAAGGAGCTCGTCGCCACAGAACAGTTCTTGTGGAATTGCCCGGAGGATCTCAAGCAGTACCTCCGTGACCGGAAGCCAAAGGGGACCTCCGCAACACCAGCCCTGGCTGATGAATACACCAACAACAGGACTTCAGAGGCCCGGAAACCTGTCAGCTGGGGAGGGGGTAAGACACACTCTGCCCCTGCTGCCCCTACCCCTAGGCCCAAGTGGGCTCTGGCCCCAGCTTCACTTTCCACATCGGTGGGGGAACACAGACTTTGCCACCTGTGTAGACAGCCAGGACACTTCAAGGCCACGTGTCCACAGCGCCCGAGGGACCTGTCCCAGTTATCGACCTGGAAACTGTCCACTGTGTTGTGTGTGGGTGGTGGGAGGTCCCTTGACAATTTTCAACCGGTCACTGTGGGGCGCCTGTTGATTGGGATGTGGGGGATGTAATGTGTACCTCTCCCGTCAGTGGGGAAGGGGTCATTCCTGCCAGCTGTGCTGAAGACCCAGGGTGTGGCCAGCAATCCTGCTGGAACCTGTTGTCTTCCAGTGTGGTGACTGAGGGGACAAGCAGGGGGCAGACAGCTGCGGGGGAGGAGGATGCAAATGAGGTCAGGGCTGTCCCAGGAGAAGTAGGGCTGTCAGGTGAAGCCTCAGTGCAGGGTTCCTCCACCACTGGGATGTCAGAGGGCCAGGTTAGTCCGTCTGGACTGGCGACTTGGTTGGAAACCGAGGAGAAGCTGGCACTACCAGCGGTGGCAGCAGCCATAGCTGCTGTCACGCGCAGTGGGAGTGTTGGGGCCCTTAAGGGGTCTGATGGCTTTCCCCCTTCCGACAAAGTGGCTGCTGAGTCAGATGGAGGCCAGGAGACAGGTCTCGTGGATCGGACAGGGGATGTGGCAGTCTCATCTATTCTAACCACGTCCTACCAGGGGTTTCAGGGGGCATTAGGTGCTAGCGCCAGCTTGAAAGCTCTCACGGAGAAGGTGGCATGGCCTCCCTTGGACTCAGCCCTTCAGAGGGCGGTCTGGGACCAAGGACGGTTGTGCCTGGAAACGGTCCAGCAGGGCTCACCGGAGGCGTGGCCTAGGGACCGACAATTCGTAGTACCTTATCCATTCAGGGCTGAGTTTTTGTGGATTGTGCATGAGATTCCGATGGCCAGATATCCGGGGGCCGCTAAGTCAGAGGCCTGGACGGGAGATGTAGCCACCCCTGGGGTGTCGGTCATTGGGTGTGTCGTGCACTTCCAGGAAAAGGTGCAGGCCTTGTTGTGGTTGGTGCGACCATCCAAAAGCGGGGGTACGACCAGATGGCTTAAGAGAGGACCCAACACGTGGGTCAGCAAGTGTGGATACTGGTTCCCAAAACTCAGGATAAGCTTCAGGCAGCCTGGGAAGGCCCGTACCTCGCGCACCAGCTGCTCAATGCCAGGATGTACCTGGTCACCCTGGACCACGCACGGGGAAGGCAGAAGGCCTTCCCCGTGAACCTGTTGCAGGCGCATCAGGAGCGGGAGACAAGTGCCCTCCCGGAATGCCGCCCCTTCCGGGAAATGTTAGCCAAAAAGCCCAGAAGGATGGCGTCCACCGAGATGCCGTTGGGCATGGAGTATGTCGCTGCCACTTCTAAGCATACCTGGGGGTCATTGCTGTCTTCGGTCCTACATGGGAGGACCCCCGAGAACATCTGGCTTGACCCTTACGCCAGGAAAGTGCCATCTGGGCATAAGCGAGGGGCCCCTGGCAGGCAGAGAAGCTTCGGAACAGGAACCTGTCTCACCCTCCAGGACAAGCACCAGGTGATGTCCTTCCTGGGCACCGCCGGGTACTATAGGGAGTTTGCACTCCACTATAGTAGCCTGGCAAGGCCCCTGACGGACCACACCAGGAAAAAGCTGCCCTCTGCGGTCGATTGGACAGACGACTGCGAGACGGCCTTCCAGGCACTGAAGGATGCCTTTATCAGCTTTCCGGTACTACAGGCAGCCGACTTCACGCAGCCGTTTATAGTACCGACTGATGCCAGCAAACACTCCAGCCGTACTACTTTGCCATTCGCCACCAGAGAGGGTGCGGATGGGCGCACAGGGAAACACAGGAATGTGCTGCCCCCTGGCGCCCTCTAAAAGGGGGAGGTGTGAGGAATATGGAATAATATTTACTGTCAGCCATGTCCTCACACCCACCATTTGCTGAAAGATGGCAGAAGAAATCAAGCTCCACAGGGGGGCCCTGCTTCAAAGTCACAGACAGATAGCAGAAAACTCCTAGCAAGCCACATTTGGTTACATCCCCCCCCCCCAGTCAGACAGCACAGATCCTGCAGGAAAAAACCCCAGCAGGAGGTATTAGCTCTTGCCAGAATCAATGATACCTCCCAAACATGTTGGCACCTACATTTAATAAGGAATTATGAATCACCCGGCGATCGCAGGCGCAAACCGGATACATATTTGTGTCCCAGTGGCCATGATGAACATGCCCACAGTCTTTGTTTGATGGTGGGATGCCATGGAAGGGAGGTATCCATATCTCCCCACAGAAACCCAATAGCAGCACCATGTTTGGACTCTGGTTGTAGCCGGAACCCAGGCGGATCCGTTGGTCCCAGAACCATCTCCCTGTGACCTTCTGGACTGGAGCTAAAAGGGTTTTGTGGGTCATTTGCAGCCAGTCCAGCAGAGGGAAGGGGGGTGGACCCCTCCCAAAGGCTGGGAGGGGAGGGGCCGGCTACAGGTTAAAAGACTTGTGCCAGCAAGCGGGCGTGTCTTTCGCTGAAAGGGGGTCACATCGTGCAATGTGTTTGGAGGGACCTGCAACCGGCTGACATCACGGCCTCCGACGTGAATACAGCTAAGAACTCATCACTACCCAAAGGACTCATATATCTGGTAAACGGAATTATTGCTCTGCTTGACCCTGTTGTACCTATATCACCTGTATCTGTAACCTCAGACCACTGTATATATTCTCGGTGTACTGTATATTGTGTTATATCTAGTGTACCCTTAAGGCGATTAAATATATAATTTAATCTTGTGCTATCTTGTATTTCGATCACAAATCCCTACGTCTCGTGTTTCGGCCTAGTTATACCGCGGGTTGGTTTCTCACTCTATATATGTCACCACCAGACATCTGAGAAGTTCTGACAGATACCTTTCAGATGTGTTGGAAAAGAAAGTTGTGATGGCACACTCACATTTGGTTTAGAGAACTATATTTATTAATTATTATTAGTTGAATATGCAATTTACGTTGTTGTATATAGCTATTTGTTTATATAAAATTGTAAGAACATATATAACTAGATAAATAAAAATATGCGTAAAAATTGAGCTAATAAGAAAAAATAGGAATAAAATAGACGGAGTTATATCTAGTGTTCGAGGTATTGAGAAAGTCTATTCGATAAATCCTAGAAAAAATGGTCATCAAATTTCAATAAAATGGTTTGTTGAAGCGGATTGTTGTTATTTTTTCGCTGGATATGCAAAAAAAAGTTGCCGATAGAAGGCAGTCCTGTATATATCCAATCAAGAACAAGCGTGATATATATGTGAAAAAATACGGTGTATATTCAATCAGGAAAAATTATAAGAAATATAAAAATTATAAAAATTAGTGATCATTCACTCGAGTAGCTATTGTGCACAAAAAAGTTGGAAAATAAGTGTTCTTTTAAAATATAGTAAATATTCAAGGTGGTGAACGTGATGTTGGTAAATAGTAAAAACAATGTTGGATATTTGCTGGTTAGGAATTAGTTCTTCTATTTGTCCGGTTTCTTGCTGCTAAAACGTCCGCCCTGCTAAAACGTCCGCCCTTTGGTAGAAGAGCAGATATCTTAATGGCAATATATAAATGAATGGAATCTGTTATAAAGTTTCCCAATATAGCTCTTTCATTAGTCCGTCACGATCGGCGAGTCTGGTAGTTATAATCACATAAGGAAGAATAATATGGAGTTTGAAAGATTTACATTACCCCTCTTCTTCCGTTACGATATGTTCCTTTATGCAAGGACCTGCGTGGCGTCCCACGTGATCTCTCGCCTTACCATGTGATGTTGCACGTGATGATGATGCAGATGCACGTCACACGGTGTTTAGGTTCCTGATTGGCCAATCCTTTTTGCTGCGGGAAATATGAAAGAATGGAATAGCGCCGATGCGAATATGTTGTCTTCCGATGCTAAACAGTTTCAAATCTTGGATATCCTTTAGGTCCTCACTCGTTCCTCCGACCAGACGCGTTTCGGGACGCTTATGGTCCCTTCCTCAGTGGTCAAGTTGTGATATGTCTGGAGCGAGTCAGGGTTTAAATGCTGGTTCCTTTAAGGGGTGGTGCCATCAATTAGTTTAGGTTGTTAGTAAGTCCTGGTCTGGACGCGGTTTTTATAAATCCTGGTCTGGATTTACTTGGCACTATATTGTCCAGAAAGATGGTAATGGAGATAAAAAATGGAAATGGGATAGATGAGTGAATGTTTACATTAATTGTGTTGTCATCTATTTCTTATTAGGCCTGATTTATATTGCAGTAATGGAGCCTGTATTGTAAATTTTTGATCTCATTCCTAGTTCTATTTTTCTTCTTCTGTGCTTTACTAGCGGTTCTTATATATATATATATATGCGGTTACGGTGCGTTTTGTTTTCAATTTTGTTACAATTTTAAATTGTAGTTGTTTCAGGATATTGTTTATAATCGGATTTTCTCTTATAAGTGAGGATGGAAGTTATATATGTTGTGTTTTCTCTCCACTTTATTGTTTGAATCCTGTCTGGGTGGTATTCATGGAGGTTTCTTTCTATTATGATATTTGTCATTTCAGGTTATGTCATAGTGAGTGTTTGGTATTAATTTTGATTTATTTTATGTTTGACGGGTTATTTCGCTTATATGTATCATTATCTAGAGGTAGTATTGATGCATTAGTGGTGTTTTTATAGTCCTTGCGTTTCTAATGCGGTTTATGTACGTTTTTTCTTCATGTAGGTTTTCTGTGATACCCAAGTGTTTTCTGAAACTATGGTGCCTTTTTCATTTCAAATCTAGCTAAATGATTTCCTATTGATAGTGGTTTGGCTTTCCGATGATATTTGTCATTGAAATAGTTTTCATTTTCCATTTCTTTTACAATTTCTGTATGATTCAAACGTGTATAAGTTCGGTTATATGGAGAATTGAGGATGTGTATGGGGGAGAGGGGCCCAAGTGGGAGAGGAGATAGAGGTGCTGGTAAACAGCCTGACCTATATTTCTCTTTCCCAGAGAGGCACCTCCCCACGATCACAGGAATCCAAAGATCTCTATTTCCGCATTTAGACCTGCAGGTATTAGGGTGTCAAATTCGTAGATTCTCTTGGATTCATTTCGTGACATATTATTGATATGATTTCCTCCTCTCCATGGTTTGTGAATTTTTTCCAGAGCTGTAAATTTGAGAGACGATGGATCACTGTTATGGTATGTTTTGTAATGTTTGGATAGTGTGTGTTGTTCATATCCTTTTTTAATGTTTGCTATGTGTTCTGATACTCTTTTTTTCAGTTGTCTTTTTGTTCTACCAATGTATTGTTTATGACACGGGCATTCCAGTAAGTATATGACGTCTGTGGTATTGCATGTTATACATTCTTCTATTTGTAATTTAAATGAATTTTGTGTAGAACAGACTTGTAAGGTTTTTTTAGGGAAGTTGGTCACTTTGCAGTTGTTGCATCGCCCACATCTAAAAAAGCCTTTCATAGAAAGCCAGTTGTTTTGTACTTTTTTTGTTTTCTGTTTTATCGTGGGAGCTATTTTTAGTCCTAGATTAGGGGCTTTGGTGTAGACTATTGATGGTGTAGTGTTAAGTAATGAACCTATGGTTTTGTCTTTGAGTAGATGGTGCCAGTGTTTGTTAATGATTTTGGCAATGTTTTTATGTTGAGCATTGTAGGGTAAGATTAGTCTTGCTTCTTCTTTTTGTTGTATGGTTACATTTTCTTTTTCTTTGAAAAATTCCTGTCTCTCCATTCTTTTAACTTTGTTTAGTGCAATGTCTAATATTTTGTCTGGGTATTTTTTATTTATAAACTGCTTTTTCATTTGTGTGGCTTCTTCTTCAAATTTGGTGTTTAGAGTGCAATTCCTTTTTAATCTTCTGAACTGATTTGTTGGAATATTCGTTAGCCATTGTGGGAGATGGCAACTGGAGAATAAGATATGATTATTTTTCATTACAGGTTTTTGGTAGGTACTGCATATTAGTTTGGTGTTTTCAACTTGGATTTTTAGATCAAGGAATTCTATTTGAGTCTTTGTTGTGTTGGATGTGAATCTTAAGTTTAGTTTGTTGTTATTGATTTCATTTAGAAATGATTGTAAGGAGCTGTCTGTATCTTGCCATATGAATATCACATCGTCTATATATCTTCTCCATAGAACCAGACTCGCCCCGAGCCTAGGGGCAACCACCTCGCGTTCCCATTCTGCCATAAAGATGTTTGCATAGCTCGGGGCGAATCTGGTGCCCATTGCTGTGCCAATTTGTTGTTGGTAAAATTCTGAGTTGAATATGAAATAATTATGAGTTAATATAAAGTGAACCCCAGTTGTAATGAAGTTTATTTGGTCTGTTTTGAGTGACGAATAATCTGTTAGATGTTTCTTAAGTGCTGCTATACCCTGTGTGTGATCAATTATGGTGTATAACGAATTTACATCCAATGTCCCAAGTGTCCAATTCTCATTGTACTCTATTGTTTCTAATGTAGTAATGATAGCTGTAGTGTCTTTTATGTAGGAAGGAATTATTTTCACATATGGTTGTATTATTTTATCGATGTATTCTGACAGGTTGGAAGTTATTGATCCTATCCCTGAGATGATGGGTCTTCCGGGGGGAGCAGTTGGGTTTTTGTGTATTTTGGGTATGCAGTAAAAAGCAGGTAGTCGTTTTTGTGTGGATATGATGAATTTGTGTTCTCGTTCCAGGAGAATATCATCGTTTAAACCTGTGGTGCAGTACTCTACCAATTTCTTTTGGTATTCTTCTGTGGGATCTTGTTTTAGTCTGCGGTATGTTGTGCAATCTGTGAGTTGGCGTGTACACTCTTGATTATAGTTATTGGAGTCTAGTATAACTATCGCTCCTCCTTTGTCTGCTGGGCGGATAGTTATTGTTTCCATTGCTTGAAGTTCTTTCATTGCCTCCCTTTCTTTTCTTGTCAGATTATTTGAAGTTGAAAATATTTTCAATTTCCTGATATCTTGTTCTACACTCTTACGAAATGTTGCAATTTCTTGGCTTATCTCCTGTCTTGGGAAATGTTTGGATTTGCTTTTTAATGTTGTGTGTGAATGTATATTACTTTCTGGTAACTGTGGAGTAAGTGTGTTTTTTAGGTGGTATTTTTTCAAACATAGTTTCCTAATGTATTTTTCAATACCAATATAGGTTGAAAATTTGTCCAAATTATTAGTTGGGGCGAAATTGAGTCCCTTATTTAATACATTTTTTTGGGTTAACGTAAGATCTGTCTGGCTTAAATTGACTATAATGTCCTCTTGTTCTATCTGTTGTGATGTCTGTTTGAGTATTGATTTTCTCCTTCCTCTTCGTATCTTTCTCTTCGTTGCTGTGTGCGTGTTTTGGATGGAATCCATGTTTGTTGTGGTGGGTCCCTTTGGTAATGGTATTGTTGTCTGTATTGTGTGGTTCCGCTTCGTGGTTGATATATCGAATTGTTGGTTTGTCTGTGTCTCAAATTGTAATCGTGGGTGGGAGAATGTATCTGGCTGTATTTTTTCCCCGGAATTGGTATCGGTGTCTCTTTTTGTCTGGTTTTGTGGTGAGGGGGAGTTACGTCTAAAAAATGTGGGGTCGCCAGTGTTTCATATCTATTGGTTGTTGGCACACTATATTGAGTAGGTGAGTTATTAGTTGTTGGATTATGGTTGTTCTTCTTTGTTTTTTCTTTTATGTTTTCATATTCCCTTCCCTTTTCTGTGTTGGTGTGGTTTTGGTGATGATTGGATGGTGCATAGTTTATATGATCTGCTAGTTGATTATTTTGTTCCTCATAAAGGTTGTGTTCGGTATTGTGTGTAGTTTGCTCTTCATATTGGTAATGTTTTAGTTTTTTCGTTTTCTTGTATATTATTTCTTTTTCTAGTGAGTCTAGACCTTTACATAGTCTTTCTGTCCATTTGTGGTATTCATCATCTTTTTGGAATAATTCAATTTTTTCTTTCAGTTTCTCTATTGGTGTGATAGTGTCTTCTAATAGTTGCTTTCTTCTTTTTATTATTAATTCTACTAAAATGCACGATTGTGCTTTAAAAAAGAATCCCATTCTTCTTTAAATTCTGTACTGAGTAGATCTTGTGATGGGTCTTTGGTTAGGGTTAGTCCTTTTGGTATCTGTCCTCTCTCTAGGCATTGAGTGAGTGATTTTATTTCCCATCTGTGTTTCAATTGTTTGTGTAGTAATTTTTCTAATTCTTTAAATGAAATTGATAGCGATATTAGTGGATCTGTTGGGGTTTTGCTAGTATTGTGATCGTCAAATGAGTATGTATCTATTTTCTTGCATTTGTTTTCCATATGGCTCCAAATGTCCATATTTGATCGGTTGGGAGCACACCAGATAGGTGTAGGTATAATATAAATGGAAGTCTTACTGAGGCTCACCAGTCGATCAATATAGATAGAGGTGCTCAATCACCGGTACACCTATAGAACCGTGAGATTAAGTTGTATTGGAAAAGAAAGTTGTGATGGCACACTCACATTTGGTTTAAAGAACTATATTTATTATTATTATTAGTTGAATATGCAATTTACGTTGTTGTATATAGCTATTTGTTTATATAAAATTGTAATGAACATATATAACTAGATAAATAAAAATATGCGTAAAAATTGAGCTAATAAGAAAAAATAGGAATAAAATAGACGGAGTTATATCTAGTGTTCGAGGTATTGAGAAAGTCTATTCGATAAATCCTAGAAAAAATGGTCATCAAATTTCAATAAAATGGTTTGTTGAAGCGGATTGTTGTTATTTTTTCGCTGGATATGCAAAAAAAAAGTTGCAGATAGAAGGCGGTCCTGTATATATCCAATCAAGAACAAGCGTGATATATATGTGAAAAAATACGGTGTATATTCAATCAGGAAAAATTATAAGAAATATAAAAATTATAAAAAATTAGTGATCATTTCACTCGAGTAGCTATTGTGCACAAAAAAGTTGGAAAATAAGTGTTCTTTTGAAAATATAGTAAATATTCAAGGTGGTGAACGTGATGTTGGTAAATAGTAAAAACAATGTTGGATATTTGCTGGTTAGGAATTAGTTCTTCTATTTGTCCGGTTTCTTGCTGCTAAAACGTCCGCCCTGCTAAAACGTCCGCCCTTTGGTAGAAGAGCAGATATCTTAATGGCAATATATAAATGAATGGAATCTGTTATAAAGTTTCCCAATATAGCTCTTTCATTAGTCCGTCACGATCGGCGAGTCTGGTAGTTGTAATCACACAAGGAAGAATAATATGGAGTTTGAAAGATTTACATTACCCCTCTTCTTCCGTTACGATATGTTCCTTTATGCAAGGACCTGCGTGGCGTCCCACGTGATCTCTCGCCTTACCATGTGATGTTGCACGTGATGATGATGCAGATGCACGTCACACGGTGTTTAGGTTCCTGATTGGCCAATCCTTTTTGCTGCGGGAAATATGAAAGAATGGAATAGCGCCGATGCGAATATGTTGTCTTCCGATGCTAAACAGTTTCAAATCTTGGATATCCTTTAGGTCCTCACTCGTTCCTCCGACCAGACGCGTTTCGGGACGCTTATGGTCCCTCAATTCTCCATATAACCGAACTTATACACGTTTGAATCATACAGAAATTGTAAAAGAAATGGAAAATGAAAACTATTTCAATGACAAATATCATCGGAAAGCCAAACCACTATTAATAGGAAATCATTTAGCTAGATTTGAAATGAAAAAGGCACCATAGTTTCAGAAAACACTTGGGTATCACAGAAAACCTACATGAAGAAAAAACGTACATAAACCGCATTAGAAACGCAAGGACTATAAAAACACCACTAATGCACCAATACTACCTCTAGATAATGATACATATAAGCAAAATAACCCGTCAAACATAAAATAAATCAAAATTAATACCAAACACTCACTATGACATAACCTAAAATGACAAATATCATAATAGAAAGAAACCTCCATGAATACCACCCAGACAGGATTCAAACAATAAAGTGGAGAGAAAACACAACATATATAACTTCCATCCTCACTTATAAGAGAAAATCCGATTATAAACAATAAACAATATCCTGAAACAACTACAATTTAAAATTGTAACAAAATTGAAAACAAAACGCACCGTAACCGCATATATATATATATAAGAACCGCTAGTAAAGCACAGAAGAAGAAAAATAGAACTAGGAATGAGATCAAAAATTTACAATACAGGCTCCATTACTGCAATATAAATCAGGCCTAATAAGAAATAGATGACAACACAATTAATGTAAACATTCACTCATCTATCCCATTTCCATTTTTTATCTCCATTACCATCTTTCTGGACAATATAGTGCCAAGTAAATCCAGACCAGGATTTATAAAAACCGCGTCCAGACCAGGACTTACTAACAACCTAAACTAATTGATGGCACCACCCCTTAAAGGAACCAGCATTTAAACCCTGACATATCACAACTTGACCACTGAGGAAGGGACCATAAGCGTCCCGAAACGCGTCTGGTCGGAGGAACGAGTGAGGACCTAAAGGATATCCAAGATTTGAAACTGTTTAGCATCGGAAGACAACATATTCGCATCGGCGCTATTCCATTCTTTCATATTTCCCGCAGCAAAAAGGATTGGCCAATCAGGAACCTAAACACCGTGTGACGTGCATCTGCATCATCATCACGTGCAACATCACATGGTAAGGCGAGAGATCACGTGGGACGCCACGCAGGTCCTTGCATAAAGGAACATATCGTAACGGAAGAAGAGGGGTAATGTAAATCTTTCAAACTCCATATTATTCTTCCTTGTGTGATTACAACTACCAGACTCGCCGATCGTGACGGACTAATGAAAGAGCTATATTGGGAAACTTTATAACAGATTCCATTCATTTATATATTGCCATTAAGCTATCTGCTCTTCTACCAAAGGGCGGACGTTTTAGCAGGGCGGACGTTTTAGCAGCAAGAAACCGGACAAATAGAAGAACTAATTCCTAACCAGCAAATATCCAACATTGTTTTTACTATTTACCAACATCACGTTCACCACCTTGAATATTTACTATATTTTCAAAAGAACACTTATTTTCCAACTTTTTTGTGCACAATAGCTACTCGAGTGAAAGATCACTAAATTTTTTATAATTTTTATATTTCTTATAATTTTTCCTGATTGAATACACACCGTATTTTTTCACATATATATCACGCTTGTTCTTGATTGGATATATACAGGACCGCCTTCTATCGGCAACTTTTTTTTTTTTGCATATCCAGCGAAAAAATAACAACAATCCGCTTCAACAAACCATTTTATTGAAATTTGATGACCATTTTTTCTAGGATTTATCGAATAGACTTTCTCAATACCTCGAACACTAGATATAACTCCGTCTATTTTATTCCTATTTTTTCTTATTAGCTCAATTTTTACGCATATTTTTATTTATCTAGTTATATATGTTCTTACAATTTTATATAAACAAATAGCTATATACAACAACGTAAATTGCATATTCAACTAATAATAATTAATAAATATAGTTCTCTAAACCAAATGTGAGTGTGCCATCACAACTTTCTTTTCCAACACAACTTAATCTCACGGTTCTATAGGTGTACCGGTGATTGAGCACCTCTATCTATATTGATCGACTGGTGAGCCTCAGTAAGACTTCCATTTATAAGATACCTTTCAGAACCTCCTCCTTGAGCTTCCTTTTGTTTTGCTTTCATTTTCTCATCTCGTTAGCCTCTCTCAGCTGTCATGTAGTTGCACTGATTGCATCCCTTTAAATCCCTTCCCAGACTGCTTCACTTTGCGGTTTATATTCCTTCCTGGAGTGTGTGCATGCTGATCCTACTTCTGAGTCTTCTACAGATAAGTTTTGTTCATTCATTTGTGTTTTTCTGTTTGCTGGATCCCAGGTGACCCTGACTCACTCCGTATCAAGTGTAGGGAGCCGGTGGCCGTGTCCCCTCACTATTATAGGGTGTTCAGGTGTTATACAGTCGAGGTACGAGGATATGCGATCTTCTACCATTGGGATTTTCGCATAGGTTGAGCAGTCAGGGAGAGTGCCAGGTCTGATGCAGGGCTCTCCCTTTTGTTCCTTAGTTTTGGATCCAGTCAGTCGGATATTCATTTTGTGTCTTCTAGTTTCCTGTACACCTTCCGTGACAATATAATCCCGTTAGCTGACTGGGTTTATATCAAACGAGAAGCTGTTGGCAGATACCCGGACTGAGACGGCGCTGTTTTCACTGCGGCAGTAAAAAGGCTCTCTCAGCTTGTTGCCGCCGCGTGGACAGGAGGTGTCTGTGTAAACTGTACCAGGCTTACCTTACCTGCTCCTCTGTGGAGGGCGTAACGTCACGCTTTGGTAACTAGTGACCATACTGCCTGAGCAGACGTAGGTGAGGCGTGAGGCATGGTATTCGTCACATGCATATATATTTTATTTATCTTTTTTTTTTTTTAAACATTTTTATTGAGAATTTTCATATAAAGGTTAGCAGAGTATGACAGTGCAAAAGTAATTTGCAGTGGGCGCAGCCACCGAAAGAAGATACTGTTCTGTTAACAAAACTTTCAACAGCATGAAAGACATAGTGCCATAGTGTATACGAAGTAACGACAATTGTAAATCGCAGTTTAGCATCAAGACTAACAACATTGGTAATTATAATATCATTACATTTTGGTTAGGAGCATGTCAGATTTGTTGTCATCTCCAAACTGCATATCTCCCAAGGTAGCTACAACATCCCTAAAGCTCGATCTGGGTACACTGTTAACACTTACCATATGTTAAGTTCCAACATTCTAACACAAGAACCACAAGCAACTAACAATAATACAAAGATCTGTCTTATAATAAGGCTTAGCTACAGGAGGGACCTAGATGAAGGATATTCTCGATCTTTTCCTCTCACGGGGGCTAGACTCATGAAGTTTCACCTAGTAGGAGAATCTCGGGTGAGCCATCCAGGGGTTCCAGGTGCGTTTATATTTCACAGGAGAAAGCATTGAGGGTGGAATCATCCTTTCATAACGACATGTGCTATTTAACTCAGCTACCACTTCCGAAATGTCTGGAGGGGTCACTTTTTTCCAGTGGCGAGTTATAACTAGCTTAGCGCCGAGCAAGACATGTCCCAATATGGGCCTATATGAGGGGTACAGATGTTGAACGCCCAAAAATAAAAGAGCAAGTTCTGGGGATGGGGAGATTTTATATCCAGATAATTATCCTAGTAACTGAAATACCTGCTTCCAGAAACTAGTGATTATTGGGCACGACCACAAAACAAGAAGCAGTGAGCCCACATTTCCACATCCCCTCCAGCATAGGGGAGAAAAGGAAGGGTAAATGGTATGAAGTCGTTTGGGTGTAAAGTACCAATTTAGAAGCGTCTTAACACCAGCCTTATAATGGGTAACACGCTTAAAATTAGAAGCCAAGAAACCAATTGCGGAAGACCAATCATCCTCGGAGAATGCTCTACCCAGTTCTCGCTCCCATTTCTGGAATGGTTTGGATTTAGCAAATTTAGTTTTATCACCCATAAACTCATAGATACGCCCAGTTGCCCCTTTTTTCAGTAAACCCTGAGAGCAATATAATTGAAGGATCCCCACATGTGTAGGAGGGGGCTTATTAACGATAGTCATTAATAGGTGTTTAACCCTGAGGTAGTTGAATATCTCACCAGATGAAAGCTGGAACATCTGTTGAACGGTGGTGAACGGGAGGACTGCCTCAGTATCAATGAGTTGAGAGACCCTCTCGATCCCCCTATCGCGCCATCCGCGCAAACTGATATCCTGCAATATCGACTCCAGGGACTGGGTGTCTGAGTGGAAGAATAAGGCGTCAGTAGAATCTGCATATGCGTTGTAAAATTGTAACCAAAGCCTCCCCACATGCTTCACGGTCCTAAGGGAAAGATCAGGAACCTTCCTACTCCACATAACACCAATCAACAAGTCCCTCAAGGAGCCCACATTAATTGATTGAGATTCGATTTGATGCCAAGCTTTATTACAGTCTTTATTCCACCATTCCCTAGCAAGTGACAGTCCAATGGCTCTGTGATAGTCACTAATACAAGGTAGTCCTAACCCTCCCGCTCTTTTCCTAAGGAAAAGCTGTTTTTGGGCAATTCTGGGTCTAGACGATTTCCAAACATATTTGGATAGTATTGCCAATGCCTTTCTAAAAATTAAATCAGGGACTGAGATAGGGAGAGCTCTGAAGACATAGATCAATTTAGGCAGAGTCATCATCTGAAATGCTGCCACCCTACCCACCCACGAAATCTCTTTCATGGAGTAGTGGGAAAAATCAGAAGACATGGTCACGAGGGGAGCAGGGGAATGTCAGCTTAATTCCCAAGTATGGAAGTGCTGATTCTTGCCAGTCTAGGGGAAATCGGGACTTTAACATCTCAATATCCTTATGAGGAGTATTGAGTATTAAGGCCTGGGACTTGGAATTATTAATTTTATAGTAAGAAAGTGTGCCAAAATGTGCTATTATGTCAAAGGCAGAACTTAATGACTGAAGGGGACTTGATAGGGTAAGAATAATGTCGTCCGCATACAGAGAAATTCCATGGTCCCTTCCACCAATATCTACACCTTGAATGAGGGGAGCTTTTCTAATGGGTTGAGCCAAAGGTTCCAGAGCCAAAATGAACAAGAGGGGTGACAGTGGGCACCCTGTCATGGTCTTACCTTCTCACTGTTCTCCTTCGTTTGACATGTGCTGGCGGCCATCTTGGTTTCTGGGTTTCTTGTAGCCTCCCACCCTGCGGCTCCTCCTTCCCACTGGGAGGAGCTGGATGCCTAGCTCATATATATAGAAGGTCTGTGGCTTCAGTTCCTTGCTTGGTCCTCCTGTGTGCACATGCTTCAAAGACTGCTGCTGCTTCTGGTTCCTGATCCTGGCCTCGTCTGACTACCCCGTTGGTTCCCGATCCTGGCTTCGTCTGACTACCCCGTTGGTTCCTGATCCTGGCTACGTCTGACTACCCTCCTGGTTCCTGACCTCCGTCTACGCAAGACCCTGCTTCAGTTTAGCCATCCGTTTGGACTTTAGCTACGGCTTGATTTTCAATAAAGCCTTCTTATTCCACCTATCTCGGTTGTACGTCTGGTTCATGGTTCCATGACATTAGGACCAAGCCATGAATTCTGACGGTACAGGGCCATCCTCGCTACCTACGCTGGTTGCCAGACTTGATCAGCAGGATCACCTGTTGGGTCGGTTCGCTGTGGCGTTACAAACCCTGCTTGAACGCACGGCTCATTTAGCTTCCGTTGCCGATGGGTCGGTTGTCGCTCCTGGGCCCGCTCCTACTGCCGCTCCGGTTGTTGCGCCAGAGTCTACCCCGACACCTGTTGCTGCACCTGCGGTGTTTCGGGGTATGACCGGTTCTGCCCCCCTTCCACAGCGCTTTGGGGGAGAGCCAACTCAGTGCCGAGGTTTCCTTAACCAGGTGGCCATTTATTTCGAGTTGCTGCCACATGCCTTTCCTACTGAGAGATCAAAGGTGGGCTTCTTGATCTCGCTGCTCTCGGACAAGGCCTTGGCCTGGGCCAGCCCTTTATGGGAGAACAACAATCCGGTGGTTGCCGAGTTTTCCGGTTTTGTTGCTTCTCTTCGGAAGGTATTCGATGTGCCGGCTCGTGCTGCCTCTGCTGCGAAGCTCCTTATGTCCATCAGACAGGGTTCACGATCCGTAGCTGAATACGCCATTGAGTTTCGTACCCTGGCAGCAGAGGTGGGCTGGAATAATGAGGCTCTGGTCGCTGCTTTCTCTCATGGTCTCTCGGATGCCTTGAAGGATGAGATTGCAGCCAAGGACCTACCAGTGGAGCTCGAGTCCCTTATTTCTTTCCTGATTTTGATTGACACCAGACTCAGGGAGAGACCTTCCTTTAAGGAGAGCCTGCGGAGGCCTTCTAACAGATTGGCGCCTACGTTTGCTGTCCCACCCGTGCCTCCCTCTCCTCCCACGCCTCCTGGGGATGACTGGTCTGGGGGTCAACCCATGCAGCTGGGGGTTGCTCGCCTGTCCGAGGGGGAGAGGGTACTCCGGAGACGCGAGGGCCGATGCATGTACTGTGGTCTCGGTGGGCATTTTCGGTTGGCATGCCTGAACCGTCCGGGAAACGCTCGCACCTGAGATCCTGTCGGGGGCAGATCTTGGGTGGAGTCTCCTCGTCCCCGGTTTCCCGTGTTGACAAACCACTGATTACTGTTGTCCTCTCCTGGGTCGGGGGCTCGGTGACGACCCAGGCGTTGGTGGACTCTGGTGCTGGTGGCTTGTTCATTGATAGTGTGTTCGCCGCCGCCAATTCCATTCCTCTGCAGCCTCGAGGTTCCCCACTGGCTCTTGAGGCGATAGACGGCAGACCCCTTCTGCCGCCACACGTGACTCAGGAGACCCTTCCAGTGGGGATGGCCATTGGTGCCGTTCACAGAGAGTCGGTCTGTCTCCAGGTTATTTCGTCTCCACACTACTCGGTGGTCTTGGGGTACCCCTGGCTCCAGAAGCATAATCCGACTTTCGATTGGAGATCGGCCGAGATCCTCTCGTGGTCACCGCAGTGTGGGGCTAGTTGCATCCATGGGCCTGTCAAGTTGCTGTGTACTTCCTCGGACTCTCTGTTGCCTCCTGAATACGAGGAGTACCGGGATGTATTCGATAAGGTGCGTGCGGTTGCCCTACCTCCGCACCGCCCATACGATTGTGCCATAGAGTTACAATCTGGTGCCGTTCCTCCTCGTGGCAAAGTCTATCCACTGTCGGTAGCGGAGAATGAGGCCATGGAGGAGTACGTGAGGGAGGCGCTTTCACGCGGACACATTCGCAAATCCTCGTCCCCGGCAGGGGCTGGATTTTTCTTTGTGAAAAAGAAGGGCGGTGAGTTGAGGCCTTGCATCGACTACAGGGGTCTCAATCGCATCACGATCAAGAACGCTTACCCGATACCCTTGATTTCCAAGCTGTTCGATCGCCTCAAAGGGGCCACGGTCTTTACCAAACTCGACCTGAGGGCGGCATATAACCTGGTAAGGATCAAGGCGGGCGATGAGTGGAAGACCGCGTTTAACACCAGGACCGGTCATTATGAATCCTTGGTTATGCCCTTTGGGTTGTGCAATGCGCCCGCAGTCTTCCAGGAATTCATCAACGATGTTTTCCGTGACCTGTTGCAGCAGTGTGTGGTGGTCTATTTGGATGACATCTTGGTATATTCTGCATCCATGGAGGCCCACATTCTGGATGTCAGACGAGTGTTGCAACGCTTACGAGAGAACAAGCTGTTCGGTAAGCTTGAGAAATGCGAATTTCACCGATCCCAGGTAACCTTCTTAGGTTACATCATTTCCGCTGAGGGGTTCTCCATGGATCCTGAGAAGGTTTCGGCTGTCTTACAGTGGTCCCAGCCCAGTGGGCTTCGTGCCCTGCAGCGCTTTTTGGGCTTCGCCAATTATTATCGGAAGTTCATCAGGGACTTTTCCATGCTAGCCAAGCCTCTCACGGATCTGACCAGGAAGGGCAGTAATCCTCAGGTCTGGCCGCTCGAGGCCATCCGAGCTTTTGAGGCTCTAAAGTCCGCCTTTGTGTCGGCTCCGATTCTGTCGCATCCCAACCCTGGGTTGCCTTTTGTCCTCGAGGTGGACGCGTCTGAGACGGGAGTAGGCGCCCTCCTGTCTCAGCGTAGAACACCAGAGGGTCCTCTGCTTCCTTGTGGGTTTTACTCCCGGAAACTGTCTTCCGCGGAGTGCAACTATCAGATTGGTGACAGGGAGTTATTGGCCATCGTGCAGGCCCTTAAAGAATGGAGGCACTTGCTCGAGGGCTCGGTGGTTCCGGTTCTCATCCTGACGGACCACAAGAATCTGACCTACCTCTCTGAGGCCAAGAGATTGACACCACGTCAAGCCAGATGGGCTCTGTTCTTGTCACGTTTTAATTACGTGGTCTCCTACCTACCCGGCTCCAAGAACATCAGAGCGGATGCCTTATCACGGCAGTACTCCGAGCTGTCCGGGGAGGAGTCGATTCCGACTACGGTCATACCCCCGAATCAGATCCTGGCTGCTATTCGCACCAGCCTGACCTCTCCTCTGGGTGTGCAGATTTTGGCGGCTCAATCTGGTGCTCCCTCTGGGAGACCCAACGGCAGATGTTTTGTGCCTGAGGAGTTGCGCACTCGGTTGTTGCGAACCTACCATAACTCCAAGGCCGCGGGGCACCCTGGAAAGAATCAGCTGTCCTGGGCGGTTTCACGTCTGTTCTGGTGGCCTTCTCTACGTTCCGACATCGCCGCATATGTAGCGGCATGCTCCGTTTGTGCCCAGAGTAAGTCCCCTCGGCACCTTCCGTTGGGCCTTTTGCAACCCATAGCCACCGGGGAGCGTCCATGGTCACACCTGGGGATGGATTTCATTGTGGACCTTCCTGCATCCCGAGGCCATACGGTCATTCTCATGATTGTGGATCGGTTTTCCAAAATGTGCCACTGTGTTCCTCTCAAGAAGTTACCCTCTGCACAAGAGTTGGCCTCGATTTTTGCCAGGGAGGTCTTCCGGTTGCACGGTTTGCCCAAGGAGATTGTGTCGGATCGGGGGAGTCAGTTTGTGTCCAGGTTCTGGCGCGCCTTTTGCTCCCAGTTGGGGATTCATCTCTCTTTCTCCTCGGCCTACCACCCTCAGTCCAATGGGGCCGCAGAACGATCCAATCAGGCCTTGGAGCAATTCCTTCGTTGCTATGTCTCCGATCACCAAGACAATTGGGTTGACCTCCTGCCTTGGGCTGAGTTTGCCAGGAACACGGCGGTGAACTCTTCCTCTGGGACGTCTCCCTTCATGGCCAATTATGGGTTCCAACCTGCCGTGTTACCGGAGGTATTCTCTCCCCAGGATACTCCGGCTGTGGAGGATCACCTTTCCGTCCTACGTACTTCTTGGGTACAGATCCAGAGGTCCCTTGAGGTCTCTGCGCAACGCCAGAGACTCCAGGCTAATCGCAGACGAGCGCCCGCTCCTTCCTACCAGGTCGGAGACCGTGTATGGTTGTCCACCCGCAACCTCAACCTTCGAGTGCCCACTCCCAAGCTGGCGCCTCGCTTTGTTGGTCCCTTCCGAGTGCTTCACAGGGTAAACCCGGTAGCCTATGCCCTTGCGCTTCCTCCTGGCATGCGGATCTCCAACGTGTTTCATGTCTCCCTGTTGAAGCCATTGGTGTGTAATCGTTTCACTTCCTCGGTTCCTCGGCCCCGTCCGGTCCAAGTGGGCAATCGTGAGGAATATGAGGTGAGCAATATCCTGGACTCACGCCTGGTCCGCGGTCGGTTGCAGTTTTTGGTCCATTGGCGTGGTTATGGTCCAGAGGAGCGTTCCTGGGTTCCCTCCACAGATGTCCATGCTCCTGCGTTGCTCCGAGCCTTCCACGCACGCTTCCCTCTGAAACCGTTCCTTACTCCGCGGAGGAGGGGCCCTTGAGGGGGAGGTACTGTCATGGTCTTACCTTCTCACTGTTCTCCTTCGTTTGACATGTGCTGGCGGCCATCTTGGTTTCTGGGTTTCTTGTAGCCTCCCACCCTGCGGCTCCTCCTTCCCACTGGGAGGAGCTGGATGCCTAGCTCATATATATAGAAGGTCTGTGGCTTCAGTTCCTTGCTTGGTCCTCCTGTGTGCACATGCTTCAAAGACTGCTGCTGCTTCTGGTTCCTGATCCTGGCCTCGTCTGACTACCCCGTTGGTTCCCGATCCTGGCTTCGTCTGACTACCCCGTTGGTTCCTGATCCTGGCTACGTCTGACTACCCTCCTGGTTCCTGACCTCCGTCTACGCAAGACCCTGCTTCAGTTTAGCCATCCGTTTGGACTTTAGCTACGGCTTGATTTTCAATAAAGCCTTCTTATTCCACCTATCTCGGTTGTACGTCTGGTTCATGGTTCCATGACACACCCTTGGCGAGAACCATTAGTAATCTTGAAAGGAGCAGAAAGCACCCCATTTACCCATATTTTAGCCGTGGGAGAGGTATATAAGCTGTAGAAAGCGTTCAGTATATTGCCTTTGAAACCCATCTTTCGGAGGACCGAGAATGCGAACGACCAGTGTAATCGGTCGAACGCCTTCTCAGCGTCCAGGGTCACCGCTAACATAGGGAGGTTATTCTGCTCAGCACAGTCAAACAGATCTATTAATCTTCTGGTATTATCCGATTATATACGGCCTTTAACAAACCCCGTTTGGTCATCTTTAATTAGGGAAGGGAGTATGGCTGACAATCTACTGGCTATTAATTTGGCAAAAATTTTGATATCCGAATTAAGTAGTGAAATTGGTCTGAAGTTTTGAGGTACATTTTCCAGGTTTGGGTAGTGTGACTATCAAGGCTGTAAGCATCTCGGGTGGGAACGGCGAACCTTCAAGGGCGTGATTAAAAATATCCAGAATATAAGGGGACAGTATGTGAAGGAAATGTTTATAGTATTCATTAGACAAGCCGTCCGGGCCTGGGGATTTACCTGAGGGGAGAGTTGCAATTAGTTTTTGAAGTTCCATGGACGTGAGTGGGATATTCAATGAATGGAGCTGTGCGGGAGTGAGGGTAGGTAAGTCGGATTGAGCCAGGAAGTTCTCCACCAATTCTGGGTTATTATCAGGTAGGGCAACTGTATCTTTAAGGTTATAAAGGGTGTGGTAATAGGTACGAAATTGTTCCGCGATATCCCTAGGGTCTAATAGTTTTGCTTTAGATGACGGGTGAATGAGGAATGGGATTTTTGATTTGGATTGCTGAACTTTAAGTTGGTTAGCCTATAGTTTGCCAGCTCTGTTCCCCTGAGCATAATACCTCGATTTTAATCTTAGCAGGGATTTGGAATAGTTGTGTGACAACAGACTGCACAATTTGTCCCTCTCTATTCTCAGTAAAGAGGATGTTTGAGCTGTAGGTGACGTCTTATTTCGATTCTCAAGATCAGCAATGGACTTAATTAGCTGAGAGATTTCCCTTTCTTTACTTTTCTTTAATTTGCATTTCAGTCTAATCAGGGAACCTCGAATGGACGCTTTGTGGGTCTGCCACAGGATATATTTATCTGCGACAGAGCCATCGTTAAAAGTGAAAAACTCTTGCAGTTCAGCAGACAGCTCCCTAACTGATTCTGGGTTGGAATATAAAAGCGTGTCATTGCGCCAAATGGGAGCACATGGGGTTTGGTATAGGTCCTCTAGGGTCAATGTTATTGGGGGCATGATCAGACCACTGAATGAGTCCAATGTCTGTAGACATTGTATGCAGCAAGGTGTCTTGATCTACTAAAAACATATCAATGCGTGAATATGAGAGATGAGGTGTTGAGAAAAAGGTATAGTCCCTCTCCACACTATGTTGAGCTCTCCATACATCTATGAGACCCTCTGAGTGTAACAGGGAAGCAACGCCACCCCCTGAGCGTCGAGTTAGGCTAGTAGAATCCAACGACTGATCCATCACCGTATTAAAGTCACCACAGACAATTACTTTCTCTTGCTTCAAGGAATTTATCTGTTTCATTAATTTGCGCAGGAAGGCGATTTGGTGGTCATTGGGAGCATAAATATTGACTAAGGCATAGGTAATGTTGTTAATAGAACATACCCGTTGGGGTCCACTTTTGAGGAAATAGTATTAAAGGCCACTGAATTCTTGACAGCTATGAACACCCCTCTGGACTTCTTGCTAAAATGAGAATGCAATATATGAGGAAAAGATCGATTATGAATACGTTTAGCATCTTCCTGTAGTAAGTGGGTCTCCTGGATGAAAATAAGGTCCACTCCAGCTTTGGTTGCCTCCCGCCAAACATAGGATCTTTTCTGGGGACAATTAAGCCCTTTAGCGTTCAGTGATAAAATTTTAAGACCCATGTGAGTGAGGGGAGGAACCAATCCCTGTACGGATAAACAGACAATCCACGATTATCGAACCAACCTTAATAACAGTAAGCAACTGCCTAACAATAAGCAGATCATACAATCAGCCACAAAAAGACAGTTAGTGAAACAAGCCAGTAAGGGGTATAGGTTGGGTAGGGAGAAACAGCAGGGAAAGGAAAATTAGTAACACAACCCCAGGCGATAAAATCCGTCTGTGCAATATTGGTGGCGTAAGTCCACTGGTGAACTGTACGGGGTATTCAAGTATATAGTCCGCACCTAAATATAAAAAGAGTTAGACAGTAGACCCCATACAAATAGTGCAATAGTATCTCCACATCCACTTAACCCCTTACATCCATGGCAAAATACCAGGAATAACACCTGTAACCTGGACCTATATTGATCTTGTTAGGGAAATCAACCACCCTGAGTTCCAGCCGTGAATAGATGATCATCTCATCTGCGATTCCCTCTCTTTTCCAATTGAAGTGGAATGTCCCATAAGAGTTTTTCCATCCCTCCAGATCAGCAATTTTTGCGGATAACTCCATTTATATTGAATGTCATTATCCCTGAGAGCAAGGGTGACCGGTTGCAGTTCTCTCCTTTGTCGCAATGTCGCCATGGAAAGGTCGGCAAAGAGCCTGACTGTTTGAAAAGGAGCAGGTAATTTGTCGCAGTTTCTAGCTGTCAGCATTAAAGCCTCTTTAGTGTGGAAAAAATGAATACGGGCCAGCGTGTCTCTTGGGACATCAGCACTGAGATGTGACGGTTTTGGGATTCTATGAGCCCTGTCAATGATCATGTCAGGGACAGCGATTCTTGGTAGCAACGCTTTGATGAGACTTTTGAGGTACGACTGCAGGTCTCGGGGTGCTACTTCCTCTGGGATACCCCCGAATTTCACATTATTCCTTCTGGAGCGATCTTCCATATCTGCTATTTTGCTTTTGATAGCCTCCAGTTCATCTGCCATATCATTGTGGGCATCTATGATATTGTTTTGTGAAGTGGCAAAGTCTGCCATCTTGTTCTCCACATGCAAGATCTTATCAGCAGTCTCCTTAACTTTGGCCGCCAAAGGTTTAATCAACCCTACCAGATCTGTGCGCAGAGACTGGTGCAGTGCCAGAAGCATATTTTTAATGGAGTCCTCACATAGGTCTGAAACACAGTTATGGGGATTGCTTTGGGGGTCTCCAACTCCTGCGCCCACGTTCCCTTACTGACCTCAGGTGGGTATGATGAGTCCAGGCATGGTTTCTGCTTCTGGGGACTGGAAGAAGGTGAGGATCCAGCAAGGTAAGTGGCGGCGCCATTTTGTGGAGCCATAGTCACCGGAGTCCCTAGGTCGCTTGGGGTCGGTGGAAGCGAGGGGAACTCCGCCTCATTCAGGGAGAAGATGTCGGGCGGTCTCCAGCGGAGGTGACGAGGATTGTGAGGTGTTTTTCGGCGAGGCGCTGCCGTGAGGAGATGAGGTAGATGCTCCGGTGCGGGAGCCAGCGCCATCTTTAGCCGGGCCTCTTTCAAAGAAGCCGTCCAGATTCCCGCTCTGCAGCCTAGGGAGCTGCCGTTTAGACTTCCCCATCTCGTCCTGGAGGGTGTCCAGCTTCACTACAAGTAAGGATGTAGAGATGGTAGTGATTGTAGCCCTGGGGAGCTTCTTTTTAGTCGCTGAGGTGCAGGAGTAGTTGAATCAAGCGGCCATTCCACGCCCCGTATTTTTATTTTTTTACTGTAATACGCCCCTATTTGCTTTTACCAGAAATAACTGCAGAAGTGACCTGAGAATATATTTTTCTTGTAGTACTGAAATACTCCCATATACACTTTCACCAGAAATAACTGCAGAAGTGACCTAAGAATATATTTTTCTTGTAGTACTGAAATACTCCCCAATACGCTTTCAACAGAAATAACTGCAGAAGTGAACTGAGAATATATTTTTCTTGTTGCACTGAACTACGCCCTCTGACAGTAAAGGGTATGGTCTGGGAAAACAGGTATTTTCCTCCCAGCGTGTGCTGCTGGGCTGAGTTGCAGCCAGGTGGGGTCAAACACCGGACTGGATTTTAAGTGCCGGTCAGGATTGTGTGCTGGGATCTGAGGCTTTGCCGTGCTGGAGGGCTGAGAAACGGGTGTAGGGGAAACAGGCCCCCAAAAAGCCTGCTATGGACTGCTGGAGGTAGAACTGCCAACCAGGTGATTTTTGCTATGTGGACTTTCCATTTTGTATTTCGACTTGCCGGACGATCAAGCGGCCAACTAGCAGAAAGTCAAGGGTGAGATTCTGCAAAGACTGGGGGTAAATGTGTTGGTCCTGGCCCAGAGGGTGCATTAGTGGGGGTTCAACCCAGCTGAGCCTGTGAGACCCCAGTATTATAACTTACTTCACCGCTTGCAAAAGTGGCTACAGCCTGACGTGCTGAGCCCCACTGCTATGCTGGATCGTCTGTTAGCTGATATGTTCTGGAGGGCTTTGCCACTCCCTCTCCAGCACTGAATCGGCCAAGTTATGACTAAGAACTGAATAGTTCGAAACGCGTAAATCTGGGGGAGTGGAAAGGAGTGCCACTGTATTTGTACTTCACAAGGTTATTATAATAAAGACCGGGACCTAAAAATCTTTACCACGAGTGCTGGAGCCTTTGTTTTCTACAGTCTCCTGGCAATGCCGTTGAGATGGTGGACCTGATGGAGGCTACCAGGAATTTAAAGGGGGCGTTCTTTCAGGAGGGGGCCAGTCAAACCCCGGAAATCTCCACCTCAGGCCCAGAGGTTTGAGCCGATAAAACCCGCCCAGGATGTACCCACTGCACACCCGGCTCCGATAGTCGGCTGGCGGTGTTGCGAGCCTGGCCAGGTACGAGTTGACTGTCCAAATAAGGTGGAACCCATGGACACGAATTATGGGATCCGTCAGTGGTTATATGCCAGGAAGCTGTGTGTAGCAGGTACCCCAGAAACTCTAAACCACTTAAGCCAGGTGGAAGTAGGAGACACTCCAGCGGAGGCCCTGCTGGACTTAGGGAGTCTGGTGTCCCTAGTAAGGGCTTCGCTGGTATGGTATGCTGAGTGTACTGGCCGTCAAAGTCATGGGGTCATGTGCATTGATGGGGGCTTAAAAGACTATCCCACTGTCCTGGTGTCTCTAACCACGGGGGCCAGCAGGTGGACTCACGAAGTGGCAGTTGCCACAAACTTACACTATGAACTTATAATAGGGAGAGACTTCCCAGGCTTCCCTGCACTGTGGCCTGCCTCGAGAGTGACTGATACACGTGAGACAGGGGTAACCCCAGCAGAGTGGCCTTGCTCCGGGGGAGGCCAGGACCCTGGGAACCCGAGGCCGAAGGGCCAGCGGAAGGGATGACCACAACTTCAAAGGAAGAGGGGGAGACAACCCCACTGAGTGTAATGGTGGGAAACATAGAGGACTTGCCGCCAGGTCCTGAATTGGCAGACCTAAATGTCTCCGGGGATAATTTTGGGACTGCACAACACCGGGACCTAACCCTAGCCTGGGAAAATGTATTAATAGTTGATGGTGTACCACAACAACCTGGGGCCAAGATGGTGTTTCCCCGTTTTGTGGTTCAACAGAATATGTTGTATCGGGTAAACCAACTACGGAGTGAGCATATTGAACAGTTGGTGGTGGCCAATATAAGGCAACGTTCCTATGACTAATTGACTATGGCTAGTCTAATATGTGTATTTTACGAATATTCTTAATATTGCTCTAACTTCGTCTTTTAGAATATTCATAATATTCTAAAAGACGAAGTTAGAGCAATATTACGAATTTTCGTAAAATACACATATAGATTGTAATTTAGCTAATATAGTGCTATAATCCTTTTTTTTCTCAAATTTTTTTGCCTCTTCTGAACTTAAGTTTTGTAAAATATGTACACTATTAAAAAAAATTACTATAGCAGTATATTAGCTAAATTACAATCTATATGTGTATTTTACGAATATTCTTAATATTGCTCTAACTTCGTCTTTTAGAATATTCGTAATATTGCTCTAACTTCGTCTTTTAGAATATTACGAATATTATAAAAGACGAAGTTAGAGCAATATTAAGAATATATGTAAAAAGTTGAAATCGCAATTCGATTATTATAACTTGAATTAATCGAATTGCGATTTCAACTTAGCATTGCTATATTCCAAATTAGGCTAGAATTAACGAATATGGAATATAGCAGTGTTAAGTTGAAATCGCAATTCGATTATTATAACTTGAATTAATCGAATTGTGATTTCAACGTAATTCTCAAATCCGACAGTACATTCTAGTATATGGAGACGTTCCCATGGTGATGGGGACGCTCCATGAGCACGGAAGTCGGCAGAAGCGGCAACGGGCACTGACTGGAGCAGCCAGGAAGCCAGGAATCCAAAGGACAGGTAAGAACAACTTTAGGGAAGTGTGAAAAAAATATAACAATTAAAAAAAATAAAAATAAAATCGATTTCGCAAATATATAGAACTATATTCAAAATATTTGCGAAATCTCTAAATTACGATATTCGAGAAAAAAATCTCAAGCGTCATCTGGGAATGCAGAAAGCACAGGACTGTAGTTTACAGCGGTTTTACTGGCCCAGTGTGTTTAGAGAGGTGGAAGAATTTTGTAAGTCTCGCCCAACCTGCCAGACAACTACCCCCCAGCATCTTTTCCGCAGTCCCTAAGTACCTCTCCCAATCATTGAGGTACAGTTTGAGAGAATCGCTATGGATCTCATAGGCTCAGTACCGAAGTCCACTAGAGGGCACCAACATATCTTGGTCATCCTAGACTACGCCACTCGGTACCCAGAGGCAGTGCCACTGAGACATACATCGGCCGAGTAGGACTACCTAAAGAGGTTTTGACCGACCAGGGGACCCCTTTTATGTCCAAGGTTATGAGGGAACTCTGTAAGTTACTGCACATAAAACAGCTACGGACGTCCGTTTATCATCCGCAAACGGACGGTCTGGTAGAGAGGTTTAACAAAACATTAAAAAACATGTTAAAAAGGGTGGTGTCTAAAGATGGGATTGACTGGGACCTTCTTCTGCCCTATCTCATGTTTGCTGTGCGAGAGGTACCTCGGGCCTCTACTGGGTTCTCGCCCTTCGAACTACTATATGGCATACATCCTTGTGGTTTGTTGGAAAAAGTGTCCTTGAGTACATTACCCAGATCCAAGAAAGGATAGAGACAGTGTTACCTCTTGTTAGGGAGCATATGGAGGCAGCTCAGCAAGCACAAAGTCACATCTATAATTGGCAGGCCTGGGTCCGGATCTTTAACCCGGGTGATCGGGTTTTGGTTCTGGTACCGACAGTGGACAGTAGGTTCCTGGCTAGTTGGCAGGGGAGCTACGAGGTACTCGAGAAAGTTGGAGCGGTAAATTACAAGGCACACCAGCCAGGGTGGCGAAAGCCAGAGCAGGTTTACCATGTTAATTTACTAAAACCTTGGAAAGATAGGGAGACCTGTACTGAAGACAGCCCGCGGCTTGTTTTTTTAGGGGAAGAGGCGTTCTCCGCTTTGAAGGTGACTCCTACCTTCAAGCGGGAATTTATAGTACAGACGGATGTCTCCGAAGTAGGCCTCGGTGCTGTACTGTCCTAGGAAGTCAACGGGGAGGAGGATCCCGTTGTCTTCCTCAGCCGTAAGCTCACCAGAGCCAAGACCAGGTACAGTATAGTGGAGAGAGAGTGCCTGGCTATCAAGTGGGCACTCGGGTCTCTCCACTATTATTTGTTGGGGAGAAGATTCCGCTTGGTGACCGACCACTCCCCTCTCAAGTAGATGAGCCAGGCCAAAGAAAGAAATGCGCAGGTAACCCGATGGTTCCTTTCCCTACAGAACTTTAAATTTACAGTGGAACACAGGGCAGGCCACTTACAGGGAAACACGGATGCCCTGTCCCAAGTACATTGTCTGGTGAGTGTTCACCCCTTCAGGGTTGAACAAAGGGGCAAGGGGGTATGTGACCACAGTGAAGGGTATGGTCTGGGAAAACAGGTATTTTCCTCCCAGCGTGTGCTGCTGGGCTAATTTGCAGCCAGGTGGGGTCAAACACTGGATTGAATTTTAAGTACCGGTCTGGGTTTTGGCAGCATCTTGCTGTCCTTAAAACACAGCTGGGCTCAGCAGCAAGGTGTGTGTGCTGGGATCTGAGGCTTGTGCCGTGCTGGAGGGCTGAGACCCGGGTGTAAGGGAAACAGGCCCCCTAAATACCTGCTATGGACTGCTGGAGGTAGAACTGACAACCAGGTAATTTTTGCTATGTGGACTGCATTGTGTGTGAACTAACACCAAGTCTGCAAAGTGACGTTTTGTTTTTGCCTTATGTGTGAATAAACACAGAAGTTTGATTTAAGAACTGGTAATTTGCCTCTTTACTGCGTCTGCATACCCTGTCTACCAGAGTGAATCCCCACAGCCCCTATACGCTTTCACCAGAAATAACTGCAACAGTGCAGGGCGTATATATTTTTCTTTTTTTGCTGAAATACGCCCCTATACGCTTTCAACAGAAATAACTGCAGAAGTGAAATGCATATAAATTTTTTGTGCATTACTAAATAAGATACTAAGATATAAGCCACTAAAGGCTTTTCATCATAACACTTGCAGCCCAATAACAAAAAGCTGGAATGACAGAGCTGTCTAATGACTATTTGGATCCCCAAATTATCATTCCCTGCACTTGTAAATCACTTTCCTATCAATGTCTCTGGCGCCTTCTGAGTTCTCTCCCTGCACTAAGATGCTGTGAAATGATTCCTCCCTATCCTTTTCTCTTTTCCCTACACTTATAAATCCTTTTAGTTGCATTAGTTGCAAATCAAATTTTTCCTAAAATTCGGATCAAATTCCACTTCGTCAGCTTCGATTCGCTCATCTCAAATCATAATCATTACAGCCCAGGCCTTGAAAAAGTCAAATCTACCTGAGACGAGTCATTGTTATTCATAATCTCCTGCACTCTCGCCATCTGCTGATGATTGGCAGTTCTCTCCTAGAGAGAAAGGGAGAAAACTAGGTAGAAGCCTGTCAGTCACCAGCAGATGGGTGGGGAGAGCAGGAATAATGAATAACCATGACTCCTCTCAGGTGGCCGTGACTCTTTTCCAGGCCTAGTCTGCAATTATTGTGATGTTGGTTCTCGGCAACAATTTACTTTTAACTAATAAATGACAGAGCGCTGAAATCAGCTCACCTGTCTTTACTTTATGCTGCCTTTAGTATGGGCTTCCCTTTAAAGGAGGACAATAAGAAAAAAATATTTTTCATTAGAACTCAGATCAGACCAGCAATCAGACCCCCAATGTTAATCAGACCTCAGCTTATAGCCCAAATCAAACCCCCAATTTTAACAAGACTCTCAAGCAGACCTCAGATCAGACCCCCAATGTTAATAAGACCCCATTAAGACCTCAGATCAGACCCACAATCAGACCTCAGCTCAGACCCCAATGTGAATGACCCCAAATCAGACCTCAGATAAATAAGACTCCCCCCCCATTCAGACATAAGATGAAATGCCCATACTTCAGATCAGACCCTCATGCCTCAGATCAGACCCCATACCTTATATCAGCCCCCAGCCATATATCAGCCCCAGCCTCATGTTATCAGCCCCCAGCCTCATGTTATCAGCCCCCAGCCTCAATTTATCAGTCCCAAGCCTCAGAAAATACACTTACATCTCCTTCTCCGGGCACCGCCGCTTCTCACCTCCAGTGCTCTCTATCTTCTTCCTGCTGTCAGCTGAGGACCAGGAAACAGTGAGTACAGAGCCCGGGGAGCACTGCATTCACCGCTTCTCGGTTCTCCAGTACTAATGAGGGCTTCCATAATGGAAGCCCTCATTAGTATTTGCCCATAAGACGCAGTGACATTTTCACCCCACTTTGGGGGGGAAAAGTGCATCTTATGGGGTGAAAAATACAGAATGTGGTATCATCATAATCGTACTGACCTGGAAAATAAAAGTAACAGGTCAGTTTTACCGCATAGGAAATTGTGTAAAAAAAAGAAATAAAACTGTGGCGGAATTGTGCTTTTTTAAAATAATTCAACCCCATTTGGAATTTTTTATCCCACTTCCCACCACATTTTATGCAACTGTATATGGTGCCATTAAAAAGTGTATCTTGTCCCGCAAAAAAAACAAGCCCTCATACGGCTATGTGAATGAAAAAATAAAAAGGCTTTGGGAGGGCTGGGAGTAAAAAATGCAAACGGTCATTAAAGGGTTTACATAATGCTATTTTTTCAGAACTGATTAAGCTGAAATGACCCTGCTTTGCTAAGAGGAAGATTTTACTATTATAACATTATCATAACGGAAACAATGCTCATCTGAAGTTTCCAACTAAAATCCCCTAGGATCTTCTTTTACTGCAGTATCTAGCACAGCTCTTCTCTGTCCATGTGTTTGTGTCTGGTTCTGCAGCGCCATCCCATTCACACACTGCAGGATCACATGTACGGGGCCACACTTCATACTGGTGAATTGGTACAGTAGTGAGGGGTTTTATGAAGAGCTTTGAATGAGGGGGTAACGCTAAACTGTCCTTACATTGCCAGTTGGAAATTGAGGAGCCCATGTATGTTAATACACAGGGGCCCTCTGTTGCAGGTGTTTTCATCTATATAAATTACTGAGATATCGCAAGAGTCATTCTGGTAGGTAGCTGCAGGTCCGGACTGCCCGTATGGTAAGTGTGGCAAATACCGGGTGTGCCAGAGTGGGCCACCTGCTCCTGGGGCATAGCTATTCCAAAACATCAAGGACTTAGTCACAGGATGTTTTGACCAGGGCCTCAAAAATAGTGGCTGTAGTGTCCCACTAGGTAAATGTGGGCACTACACAAGGGTCAATTGGCCACCTTACTCTCCACCTCCTGTGGAATAGGGCCATTGTATTATATATGATGTTTTATGTGTATTTTCCCTGTTATCTGTGTATCAGGCCTGTTAGGGTGTAGTTCCTCCTCCTAGACAGTAGAGGGAGCTATGGAACCCATAATATATATAGTTAGGCCCAGACAGGAAAGGGGCAGTGTAGTCCAGGAGGCTAGTGAGTGCAGTCCAGCCTGCCTGAGGTTCTTGTGCAAGAGTAGCTCAGAAATTTGTTATCAGGGGAAGAGTTACTTCCTGAGAAACCTGCAGTTCCCACAAAGTGCAGAGCAGAGCAGAAGTGTTTCCAGCTGAACCAGAGAGCTGAAGGGCAGAAGGATTTACCTAATGCAAGGATATATATATTTACCTGAGGAAGTTTCCCTAACCAAGGATAAAGCCATCAATAGGGCATACGGGCCTTGGGATAAAGACAGACAGAATACTGAGGAAAAGTGCAGCCTGTCTGTAAGTGTTTTAACCCTCTGAGTATCTTGCAAGAACATTGTGCCTGCCATTTGTGAAAGCCTGCCTGTAACAACCTGTTTGCATGTGGAACTGAACCCAGACTGTAAAAAGTTGACTTTTTCCAGTAAAAGGAAGTTTTGGTTCACCACAACATCGTTTTCCTCAATTATTCCTATCATAAATCGGTGTGCCACCGTTACCGGCACTGACGTCACGAATCTTAAAGGGATCTTGCCACCGGCACATTAAACAAACCTGCAACATCCAGGGCACCTCACCTACCATCAGGCCTGGTCCCTATACACAGAGAGTGCCCCAGAGGTCTCCTGTGCCAGTCTCTCCATCACTGCTGTACGCCTGCCTAGGGTCTTTCAAGAAAACTGTGAGTAACCCAGAGCAACCCTTGTTTGCCTAAGTAACCGTGACCTCACCATCGCAATACCCTGCAGGGCGGCGTACTGCTTGGCCACTGCAGATACAACTGCAGAATTATGATACATTAAATAGTGCGGCAGGGCACTCAAACCAATGGTTCCTGGCCCCTCTGTTAACTCTCATAAATCACTAGGCCTAAAGCATATAAGACAGCGCAGGCAGTCACAATGACGTCATCGCGCTAGGATGCAGACATGCGCCGGGATGCAAGTTAGCTGGACACAGGTTAATATTTTGGGGGGGGTTTTCACCACTTTTGGGGCAATACAGGGGAGCAGTATAACTACTGGGCACACTACTGGGGGAAATCATAACTACTAGGGGCACTATAGGGGGACATAAGTACTTGGGCAACATAGGGGAGCATTTTAACTACTGAGGACACTACAGATAGAGACTATAAGTACCATGGGCACTACAGGGGGATATTATAAGTACTGGGGCAATACAGGGGTGCATTATAACTACTGGGGCACTATATAAGGCATTATAACTAGTGAGGGCAATACAGGGCCTTATAACTAATAGGGGCATTTTAGGTATTTTAGGGGGCCTTATTTCTACTGGGGAACTTTATGGACTTTATTACTACTGGGGACACTTTAGGGTGGTACTGTGGGTGGCATTATGAATATTGGGCACAATATGGAGGGTACTATTACTTATGGGGGAGCCTGTGGCTCAATAGGCAAGGTTTCTTGCTTACAAACAGCAGGTCCTGGGTTCCAATCCCCACAGAGACAATCTGAGAAATTAAATGCTGAAGGCCCATCCCTAGCTTTAGGAGGGAACAAGTTTTTTTTTAACCCCCTCCCGACCTTCCCCTATATGTACCATGGAAGTCTGGACTTTTAATATGGTGTCCACTCAGAAGCTGAGTAGGTGCCATAGCTGCCGGGTGCCTGCTGTTTTATACAGCAGACACCTGGAGACATTGTCTGTGATCAGCGATAACGCCAGTCACAGACATATAACCTCTCAGATGCAGTAGTCAATTGTGACCATATGACTGCAGGGGCGTAGCTAAAGGCTCATGGGCCCTGGTGCCAGAGTTAGGCTTGGGCCCCCCTTCCCTCAGTGCTCTGTGTGTCTTCTTATGCAGCACAAGGGTCTTTGGGCCCCCTCAGGCTCCTGGGCCCAGTAGCGACTGCTACCTCTGCACCCCCTATAGCTACGCCCCTGCATCTGAGGCATCTTTTCCTGCGAGCACTGCACTCTCAGAGCCTGGACATTTCCCCCATGCAGAGATTGAGGGAGTCCTTTGGCTGCTATGGCAACCTCAGAGCCTTCCTGCCACAGCTACTGTATGTTCCTATGGAGGACTGTCTGTGGAGGGCTCTATAGAAAAATAGTAAATCTCTCATAGGCTTCAATTGTAAATCATTGCAGTCTACAGGAGAAGTGATCAGACAATCACATGTTAGGGCTGTTTCACACGAGCGGATGCCGTGCGGGTAATCCGCTCCGTGAAAGACAGCCAAGCAGCGCTCTAGACAGCAGAGACACGGAGCAGTAACATTATTGATAATGCTCTTTGCCTCTCTATGATCTTTTAACTACAAAATCACAGTGAAATAAAGTTGTCACCATGATTTTGTAGTAAAAAGGTCACAGAGAGGCAAAGAGCGTTATCAATCATGTTAATGCTCCGTGTGCTGTCCGGAGCGCGGCTTGGCTCTCTTTCACGCAGCTGATTACCGCACGGCATCGCTCGTGTGAAAGAAAAAAAGTAAAAGTAAATGGGGTCATTTATCAAACTGGTGTAAAGCAGAACTGGCTTAGTTGCCCATAGCAACCAATCAGATTCCAGCTTTCATTTTTCGCAGATCCTTTGGAAACGAAAGGTGGAATCTGATTGGTTGCTATGGGCAACTAAGCCAGTTTTACTTTACACCAGTTTGATAAGTGACCCCAAAAGTTTTTAAAAATGTAAAAAAATTTAAATATTTATAAATTCAAATCACCCATTTTCTCCATATGAACCTAAAAATAAACCTTAAAAAAAATTAAGATTATTGTCATCATCATGTCTAAAAATGCCCTTACTATTAAAATGTAAATGTATTTATCCTGTACACCGTAATAGAAAAAATAACAACAAAAATGGCCGATTGCAATTTTTTTTTGTTGCTTTACCTCCCACAGAAAACTGAACAAAGAATAATCAAAAAGTCATATGCACTCAATAAAAACTACAGACCGGCCCGCAAAACAAGAGCCTTCATCCAGCTCTGCAGGCATAACTATAAAAAAGTTATGGGGGTCAGAATATCGAAAAATGTTTCCAAAGTTTTTATTTTTTTAAGTATTAAAACACAAGAAAAGGTACATAAATGTCATATTGTTGTAATTGTATTGAACCAGAGAATGAAGGTAACAGGTAATTTTTACCGCATAGGGAGTAATATGGTGAAATTACGTTATTTTTCCAATTGCACCTCACTGGATGCCAAAGCACATTGCACTACAAGTCCCAGCTTTCAATATGTCGTCACTACTGGAGGTCCAAGTATAATACACATCACAGGCCTGCGCAGGCCCTGCCGTGTTGGGCTGTCATTATCATGTGTGGCATTATAATTGACAGCACAACTGAGCCACCTGCTGCCCGCTATGTGTATTGTAAAGATGGTGTCATTATAATATATATATATACACGGTCGAGTCACATTATTATGACCACCAGCTAATATTCAGAATAACCGCCATGCGCAGCACGGACAACAATGAGACGGGCTGGGAGTGACTCTATAAGTGCACCATCCAGAGTGCAGCAACAAGTGGTGACACCTTGACGGTGTTCGGGAGAACCAGCGTAGCATTGGGGCTACTCTAAACCCGGCCACTACAGCAGATGCACCCATACCTACCAAACTTTGGAATAGGCCAAAGAGAGACAATAGCAGCTGCGTGAGTAGCACCTCATGGAATTTTATTTTACACTATGCCACCCCTCTAACTTTATCCAATGCCTATCTATACACTCCTAATCCTGCCCAGTTCCTTTGTGCCCCCACACAGTACTTATACCTCCTTAGTGCTCCCTTCAGAGTAGAATGTTCCCTTAGTGCCTCTCACTCAAATGCTCGGTTAGTGCCCCAACAGTTGTCCTCCTTATGCCCCCTTTACAATAGCACTGCCACCTTAATGCCCCCTCACAGTGGTGCTGCCCCTTTCGTGGCCCCTACAATGGTGCTGCCACTTTAGTGCCCCCTTACAATGGTACTGCCCCTTTAGTGCTGCCTTAAAATAGTGCGGCCCCTTAGTGCCCTCTCACAATGGTGCTGTCCCCTTAGCGCACCCTTATAATAGTGCTTCCCCCCCTAGTGACCCCTCACAGTGGTCCTGTCCTGTTTGTGCCCCATTACAATGGTGCTGGCTCTTTAGTGCCCCCATACAATGGTGCCCCTATATAAGGTAATTTCTTGAAAAATAAAACAAATATGGCTTTCAGAAAATGAAGACACAAAAACATTTTTGTGCAAGACTGAAATAAAATAAAATAAAAAATAGACATATTAGGTATCGCTTCATCTGTAACAACCTGCTCTATAAAAATATCCCTAGATTAGGTAAATATCGTAAAACAAAATTTTAAAAAACTGCCAAAACAACCATTTTTTGTCACCTTGCTCCTAAAAGTGAAGGGTATGGTCTGGGAAAACAGGTATTTTCCTCCTAGCGTGTGCTGCTAGACTGATTTGCAGCCAGGTTGGGTCAAACACTGGATTGAATTTTAAGTACCGGTCTGGGTTTTGGCAGCACCTTGCTGTCCTTAAAACACAGCTGGGCTCAGCAGCAAGGTGTGTGTGCTGGGATCTGAGGCTTGTGCCGTGCTGGAGGGCTGAGACCCGGGTGTAAGGGAAACAGGCCCCCTAAATACCTGCTATAGACTGCTGGAGGCAGATCTGCCAACAAGGTGATTTTTGCTATGTGGACTGCATTGTGTGTGAACTAACACCAAGTCTGCAAAGTGACGTTTTGTTTTTGCCTTATGTCTGAATAAACACGGAAGTTTGATTTAAGAACTGGTAATTTGCCTCTTTACTGCGTCTGCATACCCTGTCTACCAGAGCGAATCCCCACAATGATCAAATATCATATGTACCCAAAAATAGGACCAATAAAAACTTCACCTCTTACCACAAAAAGACAAGCCCTTACACAAGATGATCGGTAAAATAAAAATAAAAAATATGGCTTTGATAAAATGGAGACACAAAACAGGATTTTTATTTTCAAAAATGCTTTATTATGTAAAACTGATACAATTTTTTTTATTAAAATAGACATATTTGGTATTGTCGTGTCTGTAACAACCTGCTCTATATAAATAACAAACAATCTAGCCTGTCAGGGGAACATCGTAAAAAATAAATAAATATTAAAACTGTGCGAGAACAGCCATTTTTTTTGTTACCTTGCCTCACAAAAAGCGTAATGTCAAGTGATCAAAAATCATATCTACCCCAAAATAGTACCAATAAAACTGTCACCTTTTCCTGTAGTTTCCAAAATGGGGTCACTTTTTTGAGAGTTTCTACTGTAGGGGGCATTAGGGGGTCTTAAAATGTGACATGGCAACTTAAAATATCCCAGTGAAATCTACCCTTCAAAATCCATATGTTGCGCCTTTCCTTCTGTGCCTGCCCATACAGCAGTTTACAACCACATGCTGGGTGTTTCTGTAAACTGCAGAATCAGGGTAATAAATACTGAGTTTTGTTTGGCTGTTAACCCTTGCTGTGCTACAGGGAAAAAAACAATTAAAATGGAAAATCTGCCAAAGTTTTGAATAACTTGAGGGGTGTAGTTTCTAAAATGGGGTCCTTTATCGGTGGCATCTACTATGTAAGCCCCACAAAGTGACTTCATAACTGAACTGGTCCTTAAAAAAGTGGGTTTTGGAAATTTTCTTAAAAATATAAATAAAAGTGAATTATATCGACTCAAATTTACCACTATCATGAAGTACAATATGTCATGAGAAAACAGTCTAAGAATGGCTTGGATAAGTAAAAGTGCTCCAAAGTTATTACCACATAAAGTGACACAAGTCTAATTTCTAAAAATCGGCCTGTCCTTAAAGGGATTCTGTCATCAGATTTTACCCCTATAACCTAAAGATATCCTCATGTCCGGACTAAGAAGAAGAATCCTAAGCTGGCCTTATTAAACCTCACTGAGGCTCTATTTGTCCAAAAAAACAGGTTTTTATAACCTGCCAATCACTTACTTAAGGTGCCCAAGGGGAGGTCTGTTAATACAGGGTGCCCGTCCGCACCCCTCGCTGTCTGGTGCCCAGCGCCGCCTTCCGTCTTCATCGCCGCCTTCCCTGTCTTCTGCGCCGCCTTCTACAGCTCAGCACCGCCTCCGCAATCCTCCCCGTTCCTCTGCCAGATCCCGCGCCTGCGCACTAAGCTCAGGCAATCTGCAGGTCATATTAGGGTTGAGCGAAGTGCGCATCATGCCGGCGCATGCGCACTTCGCTCAATGAAGCCGCTGCCAGGAGTCCGCACGGGCGCACCAGGCCGAGCCTAGTGCGCAGGCGCGGGATCTGGCAAAGGGACGGGAGGATTGCAGAGGCGGCGCTGAGCTGTAGAAGGCGGCGCTGAAGACAGGGAAGGCGGCGATGAAGACGGAAGGCGGCGCTGGGCACCAGACGGCGAGGGGTGCGGACGGGCACCCTGTATTAACAGACCTCCTCTTGGGCACCTTAAGTAAGTGATTGGCAGGTTATAAAAACCAGTTTTTTGGACAAATAGAGCCTCAGTGAGGTTTAATAAGGCCAGCTTAGGATTCTTCTTCTTAGTCCGGACATGAGGATATCTTTAGGTTATAGGGGTAAAATCTGATGACAGAATCCCTTTAAGGTGAAAAATAGCAAGGTGCTTACCTTTGGAGGCAATTTTTTTTTTAAATGATTGCATGTTGCTCATTTTTGGCCAAATATCATTTTTTTAAATTGGCCTTTATGTTTCAAAAGGTTTTATTAGGAAATAAAATCAAATATTACACAGAATGAAATGGTCTTAGTCTGGTTGACAAAGAAGAAAAACCTCTCGCAGGAGGTTATGCTTATGAGAATATAAGCAACCAGAGTAGTTGTACATATCAAATGACAATAGAAAAACTTAAGAACATTTCACAAAGCAAACAAAACAAAGGAACAATATGTAACCAGCGATCTACAGCAGCTTAAGTGAAAGATCAATACAAAAGGTGGAGTATATGGAACCAGGGCTTGTTGGGTATCCTGAGTCCCTAGATCATCCCAGGGGACCTCAACCCCTATTAGGACAGGAGTTGAGGAGAATGGGAAGAATGAGAGAAGAACGTCCATGGCTGCCACAGTCTCATTACAAGTTCTACTCTATCATCCCCAATGGCAGCCATTTTTTCGAAAATGGCCATTCTGTCCATCCTTGCCTTAACAGCAGCTATGGAGATATCGTAGGTTTTCCATTTAGCTGCCACATGTATACAGACAACAAGAACAAGAAACTGTCACGGATGTACCGAGACATACAGACGTCCCGGTGACAGTGAGTGGCAGGAGATCTGTGAGACTGGAAACATGTGGTTTGATCTGATAGGTTTTCCTTGTGGATCAATAGGTGTCTGTGTTGTTTCTGGTAATGGTCACACCCCTTGCCTCCAGGTGTTGCTTATGTGGTCATTTAACCTTTCTTATTTATAGTTGCTTCTTCCACTATGCTGTGCGGTTTATAGCTTCTGTGGCTGTGGATTGTTTCTGGTTGGATCTCGGCTGAGTTCCTGGTGCTTCCATACCTCTTTGAAGTTAAGTCTTTCCTTTCCCTTTTGTATTTTGTTTGGGTTCTGTGTGTTGCATTTCCTTATTGTTTGTATTATCCTGTTCGCCCTTCCTTTTGCCATTAGTACTGTTGGGTCAAAAAAAACCTTCTCTATAATTGTCGGGGTCCCAATTAAGGTGTTCTTATGAGCTCTCAGAGAGCTGACACAGACACACTGCTGAATTAAATTTTCTCACCTTTATTCCATACAAGCATACATCTTTATAACACTACAGATAATCAAAGACAAATCTGGCACACCACCAAGGGGGTGGAAATCGAAACTAATTATTTGATTCATTATTCATAAAAGGCAATACTTCTGCACCACACTAACAGAATTCTAATAATTAAAAAGTTTCTGCTGCATCTTATCTCAAAGTTTACATTCTTCAGCAGTACATCCCGAAACTCAGAAGGAACATAACTCTTTCTTGTATGTTAAACTCTGATAAGGAAACAAGGGAGCTGCTATCTTGACCTTGCAGCTAGGAACTTCTGATCTATATACACAGGAACTCCCTACATCCTTCCAGCTAGCTCATTTAATTTTTCCACATATGCACAAGATGGAGGACATGTTTATACAAAATGGATTCTCATCCCTCACAATTCCCCCATTTTGAGATATCTTGGAACTGACATCTTAACCCAGAGGTACATCAGGTGGGATAGATCCAACTGCTAGCCGGAGGCCAAATTCCCTCTCAGATATTGATGCAGTTCCCAAAACCTCTGAATAATCTTGGTAGTTTCTCTTTTTGGTACAGAACCTGTTGGTGCACATAAACATAAGCTTAATCACAGCATATACTACTATTATAATGAACACTACTTGCATTATTGTTTGTCTTGCCACCAGGGAGCCTCCATCCACCCTGCCATTGGGAGAGGGACTGCTGTGGGGTTATACTTTTGATCATCAGGCCCTGGTCTTCTTTGTGAGACAAGCTGCCAACAAGACATATGAATAAGTTCTTTAAAAGTCAAAGGGATTGCCAGATAAGGCAGAGTTCTTGAACTCACAGGACTGTGAGTACAGATCCAACAGTCTTTAATTTTACTGTCAGTGTAATTGAGTCCTCTAAACAACAACTGGTAGTGTTGGATAAGTGCATAGTCCCAGTTATCCTTCAGTTGTTGGTACAGTGCCATTGTTCCCAGGATTAGGGCGGCCATCAGCAGGAGGATCCTCATCCTCGGCGTCGGAACTTTCTTGCAGTGAGAAGCGTGTATCCAGTTAGGCTTTTCTTCAACCTTTACTGCTGTATGAGTAGTCAACAGGACCATCAAATCTGGGATCCAGGCCTTTCCTCACATGTCTTTTTATCACCACCCAGTCTCCTGGTTGCAGACTGTGTGTTACTTCTACTGAATCTGGATTTGGAAGGGAAGCAAACACTTGTTTATGGGTGTGTTCAAGCCTCTCTGTGAGGGCCCGCATGTAGCTTGTTAGGCTATCATAGTTCATTTGCAACTGTTACAAATACAATCCTAATCTGGGGTAGCTTCCAAACAGAATCTGAAATTGGGATAATCCTGTCTGATTCAATAACTTCAGGGACACCATACCTGCACAACAGTTCACTGACCATCTTCTTTGCTGTGTTCTTTGCATTTGCCTTCGCTACTGGGAAGGATTCCGGCAACCCTGAAAAGAGATCAACACACACAAGGACAAAGTCATATACTCCTATCTTAGGCAGTTGTATATAGTCTATCTGCAGTCTCTGGAACAGGTAAAGTGGCCTTGGGCTGTGCTTGCTTAGAGTTTTCACCACTTCACTGGGATTGTTCAAGGCACAGACCATACATCCTTGTACAAACCGAGAGGCTACTGTAGAAAATCCTGGAGCAATCCACCCTACATTAACCACACTTACCATGACACCTTTTGATAGGTGAGTGGGTCAGTGGGCCTCCTGAGCCATAGCTGGGTATAGAGGGCGTATTAGACAAACTTTGTCCTTGTTTCTCCAAATTCCATGTTCATCAGGTTTGACCCCTTGTTTTGCCCAAAGTTCTTTTTCCTCTGGAGGGGCTTGTTAAAGCATTCTTTGAAATGTACTTACAGAAATACCCTTAGGTCTCAAGGCTCTCACCGGGGTGGCGTCAGTATTTAGTGGCTGGAGTGCAGCTCGTTTGGCTGCCTTGTCTGCTAGATCATTAGCTTTTGCTTCCACTGTGGTACATCCTGTATAAGCCTTTACTTTAATAATAGCAACCTCCTCTGGTAATAACAGAGAGTTCATAAGTTCAAGTACAGAGTCTTTATTTTTAATTAGCTGGCCTGCTGATGTTAGAAAGTCTCTAGCCTGCCATATGGGTCCATGGTCATGTGCAATACCAAAAGAATACCTTGAGTCCGTGTAGATGTTCACCTTCTTCCCCTTGGCCAATTTCCACGCCTCAGTGAGTGCCTTCAGCTCTGCCTCTTGCGCTGATATGTGAGGTGGGAGTGGTTAAGCTATCCCTACCTCATGCTGTGTGACCACCGCATATCCAGTGTGGAATCGGCTGTCCTCTCCCATGAACCTGCTTCCATCTACAAAATACTCAAAATCAGGGTTATCAAGGGTATTTTCATGTACATGATTAAATCCTGATGTTTCTTGTTGCATTAATTGCACACAGTCATGGGGGTCATGTTCCATCATGTCATTTAGGAGGCTGCCTGTACCTTCTATGCCCCCTTCCCCCATTTCTGAATCTGTGATTGGTAACAAAGTTGCAGGATTCAGAGTAGTACATCTTTTAAAAGAAATGTTAGCAGGCATGAGGAGTGAACACTGAAGTCTCAGTTGCCTGGCCATAGAAATCGGCTTAGGTTGAACCTGTGTTAATATACCCTGTATGTCATGGGGTGTTTGTACAATCACCGGGTAGTCTAACACAATTTCAGAGGCTTTTTCTATCATTGCCTGCACTGCCGCTACCGCCCTGACACAGGAGGGGGCGCCTCTAGTGACAGGATCTATTCTGGCTGAAAAGTATGCCACTGGCTGCTGGTGGTCATCATGTTTCTGAATCAGTACTGCCATGCTTGACCCTACATTTCTGAACAGAACAAGTGAAATTCCTCGTCATATTTTGAACTACCCAGGGCTGGGGCCGAGGTTATGCACAGCTTCAATGAATGGAAATTATTCACTGCCTTTTCTGTCAGGTGAAATGGGTCAGATGACAGACAATCATACAGAGGCTGCATTAACACGGAGTCATGTCTGATCCAGGGGCGACAGTATGACACCAGACCCAAAAACACCCTTAGGCTTTATGCACTAAAGAAAGGATTTGCCAGGTCTATCACTAAAACACATAGCAGTGGATGGAACTTGTGACAGTAAGGTATGTGGGTTTGGCACTATTGGAGTTTGTAAAACTGTCACCTTGTTAACTTCTCTAAGATCATGAACCATCCTGGAACTGAAAGGCTGTTCATTAACTTTTTTTTTCTTTATTTGGAACAGCAGGGTATTAGCAGGAGATACTGTTTTTATCAATACACCGGCCTGGAAAAAAACATCAATTTGACTGGCCACTGCCATCTCCTGGGCATGACTGAGGAGGTACTGCTTCACTTGAGGGGGCTGACATCCTGGCTTAAGATGCACAGTGATCAGAGACACGGGGAGTTTCCCTATGTCTGTTTTTGATGTTGCCAATAAATCCTTCGGTACCACCTCAAGAACAGCCTGGTTTACAAGGGTAAATTCTAATGGTTCAGTCTGAGGCAGGGCCAGTGTCGCTATTAAGGGACCTAATACTTCCGCTGGGGCCCCAAAATCTACAAGGGTAGTGCCATCGGGGTAAAAATGTATGTGGGCTCCCAGTGCTTGCAAAATATCAGCCCCTAAAAGAGGTTCTGGCAGGTTTTCTTTAACTAACAATTGGGTAACAATCATACTGTCTTTTATGTTTTGTTTAACTGGCTCAGATTCACGGACAAAAACTGTTTCTCCTGTAAATCCCACAGCTGGTGCATAACAAGGGGTTAACTGATGAGGCTGCAAGAAACTCTGATCTACTACTGTTTTGGCTGCCCCCGTGGCAACCAGGAATGGTACTGCCTTTCTGTTTCTGAGTATACTACAATCTACCTTGCACAACTTCTCCTCTCCATCCCTCAGTTTCAACCTCACAAGCTACTTTTATCCATATATCAACCACTTCTCCACATCCATGATCCTTTATCTAACCACAATGTGTCCTACTGAAACTTTCCCAGACTTCTAGGTTCCTCAGAGCTTCCTCCCTAAATCAGGGTGCCACAGTACTAGTACTCCTAGGGTTAAGATTTCCATACTTCATCCCTGCCTTCTCTTACGCTCTGTCCTCATTCTTCAGACCCTCCTTACCTCTTCTTTCCTTCATCAATGTTTTGGCTGTCTTATAACCTTCAGGTATACTGAAATTATTCCCCATTGCTCTTCAAATTATTCCCCTCGTTGGGCTCCAAGTTTTGTTGGGGCAAAAAAAACCTTCTCTATAATTGTTGCAGTCCCAATTGAGGTGTTCTTATGAGCGCTCAGAGAGCTGACACAGACACACTGCTGAATCAAATTCTCTCTCATTTATTCCATGAAAGCATACATCTTTATAACACTACAGATAATCAAAGACAAATCTGGCACACCACCAAGGGGGTGGAAATCGAAACTAATGATTTGATTCCTTATTCAAAAAAAGCAATACTTCCGCACCATACTAACAGAATTCTAATAATTAAAAAGTTTCTGCAGCATCTTATATCAAGATTAGCATTCTCCAGCAGTACATCCTGAAACTCAGAGGGAATATAACGCTCTCTTGTATGTCAAACTCTGATAAGGAAATTAGGTAGCTGCTATCTTGACCTTGCGGCTAGGAACTTCTGATCTATATACACAGAAACTCCCTACATCCTTCCAGATGGCTCATTTAATTTTTCCACATATGCACAAGATGGAGGACATGTTTATACAAAAATGGATTCTCATTCCTCAGGGGTCCTATAGGGCTAGATAGTACTCTAGGTATTCCTGCATATGTACTCACCTACCTTTGGGGTCTGTTCATACTGGTATTCAGTCAGGATTTTGGTTAGGGTTTTCAATAGGAGGTGTTCATCTTCCTTCCCTAGTTATCAGGCCTGAGTCCCTGTTTCCCCCTTCCCTCCTATGCTCGGTGTGGTGTTTCCCTCCCACACCGAAGCGTGACAGAAATTTAGCAAGTTTGAAAGGAGAAAATCTCATCCCTACAGGTCTGGCACTCAGAATACATATAGTAGGGAGTTTGTGAAAAGTAACGCCCAATACCTCTCCAATACTGAGTATTGAGCAAATAGATGACCAAAAATACTCACTACCGGGCAAACCCACCATATGTGATACATAGAGCCCATAGATGCACATCCCCTAAAGCATAGAGGGCACATATATGCGATGAAGGCACTCGGGAACATAATAGACCCTATGGAGCACCTTAACTGCAGTCTCAACTAGGCTTACTTCCAACTCCACCGACTAATGGTTTCACAACAAGAGTGCCATTTGAGACAAGCAGTTGTTGGTGGATATCCTCCTCCCAGTGCAGAATAAATGGCAATTTATGCTCATTAAGAGGGGTAGTAAGCCAATTATAAACATAGGAGATCAGGCCTTGCCTACGAAAGGAATAGATTACAAAACGCTCAAGGGCAGAGTAGGTTGTGTCATTCAAAGCCCCCATTCTACCCCTCCAAAAGGAAAGTATTTGTAGTAATCTAAACATTTCCCCAGGTTGGGGGGGATGTTGTTCAATGAGCTGCGAAGCGTTAAGTAAAGAGCCCCCTCTCAGGAAATCATGTAGGCGAGTTAGGGAATGGCACCTTCACCATGAAAAGGATAAAGCATTCCCTCCAGGTGGGAATGCGGGAATATGTAGTAAAGGAGTAAGGGGAGCAATTCTCAATTGGAGCATATATTTAAATCTCACTGTTCTTCAAAGTTGTAATGAATAGATGAAAAGGAGAGATCGTGATTTCACCATATCAGGAATGGGGTCAGTGGACCAAAAAAGCACTGCTAGAGAGAGAGAGGAGCCATTAGTTCAGATTCCAATTTAACTCGGCTTGGTACCCTAGCCTGAAGATTAAACAATAGAAACTGTGACAGGCGGGCTGCCTTATAATACTTTATAAAGTTGGGTAAGGAAAGGCCTCCTATTTGTTTGTGTAAGTACAGAGTTGTCATTTTAATCTGAGGTTTCCTATTTGTCCAGATAAATCTGTAAATAGTTTTATTTAGGTCGTGAAGAACTTTTATCGGGACTGGGATCGAGAGGATCTGAAATAGAGCAAACATGGGAGAGACATAATTTTAACAGTATGGACTCTGCCAATCCAGGACAATAGAAGCGTATCCCATTTAGTAAGATCGGCTTTGATAGAGTTAAACATGGGGGGGTTAATTAGCCTGATAGATACCTGCTAATGTGGGAGTTAATAATATCCCCAAGTGTGATAGGGTGTCCCTATTGGTGATAAACCGAAAGTCTGATTCCAGTAGGCTAATCATAGATGGAGGAGAATTACAATACATGGCCTCGGATTTGGAAGTCATCCAACTTTCATAGGTTGGGTACAGATACTGGAGGATTGGTCAGGGTCAAAAGCATGTCATCAGCAAATAGGTTGACTTTATACTCCTGTGAGTGGATCTTAACTTCAGACATATCTAAATTGTTTCTGATGAGATTTGCTATGGGCTCCATGGCAAGGGCGAAAAGTGCCGTGGAAAGGGTACACCCCTGACGTGTGCCTCTGTGGATCGGTATTGCAGATATGCCGGTTGAGGGTAATTTAAGAAATGCCTGGGGGTGTGAGTAAATAACATGAAGTGCATCTATAAATGGACCCTGAAACCCTATTGTATGTAAGACCTCGAACATATAATCCCAAGAGTGGCTGTCAAAGGCCTTTTCTATGTCTAAGGAGAGAAGCATAAGAGTGTTGTGGCGTGTACTAGACCAGTGTAAAACATCAAGAAGTTTACGTATATTATCTGGAGCCTCGCGCCCCGGGATGAATCCCACCTGATCAGTGTGAACCAGATCAGGGAGAAGTTGGTTCAGGCGGTGAGTTAATATGGCTGTAAAAATAGGGCGTTACTTAGCAGGCAAAATATGGTTTTTATTAGGCTTGGGTATGACTGTTATCAGGTCATCCAAATACTCAGCTGGTACCTCCCGACCCTGCAGCATATGATTATAGAGGGCACAGATATGGGGGGAAAGAATAGAGAGATACTTCTTATAGTACATAGCTGTTAGGCCATCGGGGCCAGGCACCTTGCTTTGAGTAAGGTCACAAACCGTTTGCTCCACCTTAAGCAAAGACACTGGTCTTTTTAAAGGGACACTGACAGGCAAAATCAGCATATTTAGTTATATATATGACATTACAGGTCGTATAAAGTCTATTAAAAGCATCTAAGTATCCCCCCTGTCCACCTTATAAATACCGAAAAATAAAGTTTTATAACCTGCCTGTCTCGTCACCAATCTGCCCAAGGGGCGGCGTTTCATCTCAAAATGCGCCCAGCCAGCCGCTCCCAACTGCTGTTTTGAAGCCCCGCCCAGCTCATCAATATTCACTTCGCTGGGCGGCGGCTACAACTCTCCCCAGTCATGATTCTGCGCATGGGCAATTAAATCCTCCTGGCATCGTTCACGTCTAATCCACGGCCGGGCGCAAGCGCAGAAGATTAGACGTGAACGATGCCAGGAGGATTCAATTGCCCATGCGCAGGATCGTGACTGGGGAGAGGATCGCATACAGTTGGTTTGGGTTGTTGTTTCAACCGCAGCTTGAGGCATGATGTTGTTTGCCTCAAGTGCGGTTGCCGCGGACAACAGCTATGTGTGCGGTTCCCGTGGAGTTGTGTGCGTGTTGCACTGTTGTTTGTCTGTGTGCACTCTGTGTTTTGTGTGGTGTGCACTGACACCTTTCCTGCACTGTGGTTGCCCGTGGCAACGTTTGGTTGTGTGTACATGTGGTGGCAGTGTCCCGGCCTTCGGGCTGACTCCAAGGACACGGTTGCCACCCATGTCGTTGCCAGCGGCAACAGCCACAGTGTGTTCTAGTGTTGGACACTTTCTCTTTAAGTTGGTGTTTCCCTTCCCTGGTGCTGGAAGGGTTAACTCCCTTCCCAGTGTGTGTGTGAGTCACTGGGTGTGTCTGACCGTTGGGTGTGGCCACTTAGGCCTATAAAGCCTCTGTCTTTGGCATGGCTCAGTAGGTTGCTTCAGCCAGGCATAGCTGGAGCAGCCTCCTGTGAATTACCATCTTCCAGTAAGGGCCACCCTTCCGGTCATAAGATCCATTACCTTGATGTTTTGTTGATGTCCTATGTTTTCCTTGGTTTTCTGTGCAGCTATGGATCTGGGTCCCTGTGTGTGGATGCGTTGTGATCTTCAGCTTGCCAGCACAGGGATCCAGTCAGCAAGGCTGTGGCAGGTAGGTGGAACTGGTTCAGTTCACCTGCCATATCCATAGATCTGTTGGTGTTCCCCTTTTCCCTGCAGCTTGGCCAGTGAGACCCCTGTTCCTCCGTGTCCAGTAGGAACAGGCCGTCTTACCCTGACTCCTAGCCCAGGGACCGGACGGAGGGTGAGTTAGGGATCCGAGGTTCCTGAGCATGGGTCCTCCTACCTTAAAGGTCGGCCCATGCAGATAGGAGTTAGGGTCAGGTTAGGGACGCAATAGGAGGTGACCTGCTCCCTAATTCTGTTGCTCTGGCCGAGTAGCGACCGGACATCTTCCGACATCGCACGGCTGAGGATTTTTCCCATCCTCAGCCGTGACAGGAGGGCCTTGAATAATGTAGTCGCTATATCAGAAAAGTGAGTAATATTCTCTGGGACCCCTCGAATACGCAAATTTGCCCTCCTGGAGCCATTTTCCAAACCGAGGGTGCAGTGGCGACGCACAATTGTCACTGCTTGCAGACGAGGCGGGATCCGCCATTTTGGAAACCGAGAGGGAGGAGAAGATGGCGGGAATAGACTGAGATAAGGACTGAGACGCCCTGGCTTTACTGTCTTTTTTCATCCTGGTCATCCTCCACTGCGTTAAGAAAGATGAAGGAGTGCTGGTGGAGCTGTAAAAACAAAGCTAGTGAAGGTCCAGGTCAGTGTCTGGTGCGGAGCTCACGTGACGTGCATCCACTCCGGTGAACAGCGCGCATGCGCCCCCCTTAAATTGGCCTTTATTAAAAATATTGAGCTGTTCTGTCACAAAGGATTAACCGATTTTCTAGCTGTGTATGATACATTCACTTTGTGCCGGTCAACTAATAAACCTTATCTCTAAACTACTGAGAGGTCATAAGCACTTATTTAAGCCACATTCTTTTTTTATTTTTTTTAAACTTTTTATTTTCTGTTTTTTTTCCATTTTCAAATAAATGCTCTCTTTACATATTGATATTGTCCTTCTATCATTCAAACAAGAACTGTAAACAACATTTGAGTACATCAAATAAAGGAATTTCCCGGAAAAACAACCTACCCTCCCGCCCCTTACATCCTAAAACTTATTTTCAGCTCTACCTCTCCTTGCATCATAATCTCTTATAAGTAGCCCTTCCAGTTTATTCTAAATGGTATTTTTTGATTGGTCATGCAAGCCCACTACATTATGAACTACAAACCTTTAATCTCCCGAAGTTATCCTTCAGATCCTCCAGCAGGTAGCAAGCCGCTAGTTTAAAAGGTCAAATCACCCTTGAGTATTCCGACTGTGGTATGTACTCTAGAATAAACTGCTTCCAAGTGCCGTACAGCGTTTTACCCAATATTTCTTTCTGTTTGAATGATTCAAGCCATTCTAGGTGAAAGATATGTCTGAGTTGATCGATCAACATATCCACGGCCGGAACAGATTTAAGCCAGAGTGTCAGGAGACATCTCTTTGCGACCATAAGCAACTTGTGACCTACTGGAGGAAGAATCTTTGCACCCACGTCCCTATCCTCTTGTTCATCCTGATCTCTGTCTATATGCAGAATAACTAGAGACGCTGTGATATCTCTTTGATGCCCGCTAATCTTATGCAATATTTGTCCCTCTTGCTGCTAGAATCCCTCGAGTTTCGGGCAGCTCCATAATCCGTGATATAAGTCTGTTTTTGGCATTGAGCATTTGGGACATGCTGTAAATCTCTCTGGTTTCCCTGGTGTCTTAGGGAGATCAAATCCATATATTGCATGATGCAATATTTGAATCTGGGTTTCCCTCCATTGTTTGTCCGTTACTGCTTTATATAGTGCTGTTTACTAGCAAGCATTGTGACCTTCTCTATCCTCAGTAACTTTCCACACTTTTTGAATATCCCTTTGGGGTCTCTCAATATCTGATAAAGGGAAGCTATAGATGGTCTATTTTTGCTGTTGAGAAAAGAGTCAAAGTCGTTAGGCAACCAATTCTGAGATAGATCTCTAACAAGACTCCTAGTATTGTTCTTCACTTGCAAATAGGGAAAGTAAGTGGATCTTTTCAGTCCCCATTTCTCCTACTGCTCTGGTAGTGTTGCCCAGCTAGTTTTCTTTTCATGAAAAAGGTCACCCATTTTCTTGACTCCCTTAGCTGCCCAATCTCTCAAGATCTTGCAGTGTCTTCCCGGCTCAAAATTAGGGTTGTTCGTTAGGGGTAGATGTTTAGAGAACTGGTAGGGAAGGTGGAGCTGCTTTCTAAGTACTTTCCAGGCAATTATTGTGTCTCTGACTACCAGGGACCTCTTAATTAAAGTTGGGAGGTTAGGTAATTTAGTATGTAGTAAAGCCACTAAATCCCAGGGTGCAGCTAGTTGCTGCTCAAGACTTAAATTTGAGTAATAGGACGTTTTGTTAACCCAGTCTAGGATGTGTCTGCTGATACATGTTAAATTATATCCTCTTATGTCGAGGAAATTTAACCGCCCAGGTTCTTTTCTCAATTTTAGCTTATCCAGGGAGATTCTTGACTTTTTCCCGTTCCAGATAAAGTGAATTAATCTACTTTCCAATAATTTGATATCTGCATGACGGAGGAGTAGTGGGATAGTTTGGAGAGGGTATAGAAGCCTAGACATGCCCATCATCTTGATAAGATGGCAACTACCCGCCAACGAAAGTGGCAGATTTTGCCATCTGTCCAAGTCATTTCTTATTTTAGATATCAAAGGGGGAAAATTCAACTGATACAAGGAGTGCGGGATTCTTCCTACCTTAATACCCGATTAAGTAATATATACGTCTTGGCCTGTGTTATAGTAATTCTAGGGGCAAGCTGAATTGGTCTCCTCTCTCCCGGGATTAGAGATAAAAGTTCACATTTGGAAGTGTTTATTCTATATCCTGAATATTTACCAAAGCATTCTAGCGCCTCAAATATCTTCTCAATGTGCTCCTTTGGTTTTGCCAAAAATAGTATTATGTCGTCTGCGAATAGTGCTGTTTTCAACTGTTTGTTATCCCTTCAAATATATTCGAATGGCACAAGTTTCTGGCTAACGGTTCAAGTGCCAAATTGAACAGGAGGGGAGACAACGGGCATCCCTGCCGTGTTCCCTTTTGAAGCTGAAAAGGTTTTGAAAGATATCCCTGAGTGTAAACCCTCGCCCAAGGATTGCTATAGAGCCTGGATAGGAATTCTCTAAATGATCCTGCAAACTCTATTTTATCCAGGACAGCTCCCAGCCATGCCCACCCAACATTATCAAAGGCTTTCTCTGCGTCTAACGTGAGCATGGCTGGGGTCTCGCCTATTCTCGGTTGATGCTGTACTCTATCCAGGACTGTCAAAACCGTTCTAATGTTCGTCACAGCCAAACGTCCCTGGACAAACCCTACTTGTTCTGGGGCTATCAGGGATGGTAAAATTTTCACCAAACGGTCGGCTAGAATTTTTGATAATATCTTGGTGTCTACATTAATGAGCGAAATAGGCCTATAAGATCCCGGTAATAAAGGGTCTTTCCCCGGTTTGGGTATCAATTTGATATATGAGATATTTTCCTTGTCTGGGTGTGCTTAGCCTTTCAGTACCCCGTTGAACAGTTTTAGTAGACCGGGGGTCACTTGGGTCACCATGGTCTTGTAATATTCTCCGGTGAAACCATCTGGGCCTGGAGCTTTTGAATTACCCAGCTGTTTAACTACAAGCTGTAGTTCCTCAGTAGTGATTTCTGTGTTCAGGTGTTGAAGCTGCTCTAGACTAAGTTTTGGCAGATTAACCCACTCAAGGAGGGTTTCTGTTAGGTTAGCCTGTGTTTCGTCTTTATAAAGTGCCTCATAGTAATCACCTACTACAGAGTTAATAGTTGCCGGATTATTGACTACCCTGCCCTCTGCATTTTTTAGACTGGAAATAAATTGAGGCCTCCTGTGTCCTTTAGCCAAGTTAACCAGCAGGTGCCCAGATTTGTTACTATATTTATGCAAATGTGCCTCAAATAATGTGTGCTTTAAGGATTCTCTATCCCTTTCACACTGGTCAAATGCCTGACGTGCCTCCACCCTCCTCTTGTTATCACCTGTAGGATCCCTTGTGAATGCCAGGTAGGTCTTTCTGACCCTACAGCTCGTCTGGTCTAACTGAGTTTGAACTTTTTTCTTCATGCCAAAGACATAGTTCATGATCCTCCCCCTCATAACCGCTTTAGAAGCATTCCTGTACAATTCTGGTGATTCTACAGGGAGTGCAGAATTATTAGGCAAGTTGTATTTTTGAGGATTAATTTTATTATTGAACAACAACCATGTTCTCAATGAACCCAAAAAACTCATTAATATCAAAGCTGAATATTTTTGGAAGTAGTTTTTAGTTTGTTTTTAGTTTTAGCTATTTTAGGGGGATATCTGTGTGTGCAGGTGACTATTACTGTACATAATTATTAGGCAACTTAACAAAAAACAAATATATACCCATTTCAATTATTTATTTTTACCAGTGAAACCAATATAACATCTCAACATTCACAAATATACATTTCTGACATTCAAAAACAAAACAAAAACAAATCAGTGACCAATATAGCCACCTTTCTTTGCAAGGACACTCAAAAGCCTGCCATCCATGGATTCTGTCAGTGTTTTGATCTGTTCACCATCAACATTGCGTGCAGCAGCAACCACAGCCTCCCAGACACTGTTCAGAGAGGTGTACTGTTTTCCCTCCTTGTAAATCTCACATTTGATGATGGACCACAGGTTCTCAATGGGGTTCAGATCAGGTGAACAAGGAGGCCATGTCATTAGATTTTCTTCTTTTATACCCTTTCTTGCCAGCCACGTTGTGGAGTACTTGGACGCGTGTGATGGAGCATTGTCCTGCATGAAAATCATGTTTTTCTTGAAGGATGCAGACTTCTTCCTGTACCACTGCTTGAAGAAGGTGTCTTCCAGAAACTGGCAGTAGGACTGGGAGTTGAGCTTGACTCCATCCTCAACCCAAAAAGGCCCCACAAGCTCATCTTTGATGATACCAGCCCAAACCAGTACTCCATCTCCACCTTGCTGGCGTCTGAGTCGGACTGGAGCTCTCTGCCCTTTACCAATCCAGCCATCTGGCCCATCAAGACTCACTCTCATTTCATTAGTCCATAAAACCTTCAGTCTTGAGATATTTCTTGGCCCAGTCTTGACGTTTCAGCTTGTGTGTCTTGTTCAGTGGTGGTCGTCTTTCAGCCTTTCTTACCTTGGCCATGTCTCTGAGTATTGCACACCTTGTGCTTTTGGGCACTCCAGTGATGTTGCAGCTCTGAAATATGGCCAAACTGGTGGCAAGTGGCATCTTGGCAGCTGCACGCTTGACTTTTCTCAGTTCATGGGCAGTTATTTTGCGCCTTGGTTTTTCCACACGCTTCTTGCGACCCTGTTGACTATTTTGAATGAAACGCTTCATTGTTCGATGATCACGCTTCAGAAGCTTTGCAATTTTAAGAGTGCTGCATCCCTCTGCAAGATATCTCACTATTTTTGACTTTTCTGAGCCTGTCAAGTTCTTCTTTTGACCCATTTTGCCAAAGGAAAGGAAGTTGCCTAATAATTATGCACACCTGATATAGGGTGTTGATGTCATTAGACCACACCCCTTCTCATTACAGAGATGCACATCACCTAATATGCTTAATTGGTAGTAGGCTTTCGAGCCTATACAGCTTGGAGTAAGACAACATGCATAAAGAGGATCATGTGGTCAAAATACTCATTTGCCTAATAATTCTGCACGTAGTGTATGTGGATCATATTATTCTCCTGATATTCCTCCCACTAACCTATTAGTTTATTTACAAAGTCCTTATTAGAGATTAAGTTTTACAAAGTCCTCGTTAGAGATTAAGTGTGCAGGAAAGTGCCACAGATATTCCGGGCCTCTGGGGTAAGTATCTCTCAGTTCCAAAAGAATTAAGGCATGATCAGAAATGACCATGTCCTATTTCGGTATGTTCCACCTTCCCTAGCAGTGAATGGGGGACCAGAATATAATCGATACGAGACCAAGAGTCCCTTGCATGAGAATAGAAGGTGAAACTCCTATCATCTGGGTGTAATTGACACCATGGGTCAGCCAGGCCCACCCCTTCCATCATTTGGCCCAATACCCTATCGTGAGATCCCCCATCTCCTATTTTGGGCAGCTTCCTGTCTTCAGTCCCCTGTACCACTGTGTTAAAATCGCCTCCCACAATCTTGTGGAAACACGGATCCGACAATAGTGTTCCTTCCAAATCTTAAAAAAATTGTATGTTACTGGAGTTAGGGCCATAAATATTATAAACACTATACTGGATCTCTTGGATCAGCAATGATATTTGTACCCAACGCCCTTGATCGTCTGCAGTACATCCTAAGACTTCACAATTCAACTGCTTATTTATCAGGATCAACACTTCCGCCTTTCGCTTGATTGACGCAGCTCCAAATACCTGTCCTACCCACAGCTTTTGCATTTGATCAAAGTCCCCAGCCTCTAAATGGGTTTCTTGTAATAGGGCGACATCAAGTTTTAGTTTTTTGAGGTGTCGAAGCACCATCCACCGTTTCGAGACCTTAGTCCTTGAACGTTCCAGGATATTACTTTCATAGTATAATAGGTACATTAGATCTGCCATCGCACAGGAATGGACCACCCTTATTTTGTGACTCAAGAGAGGCTGAAAAATTTCTAACTTGAAACCCCCAGCATATAAAACAATACTTCTCATCCCCCCATGAAACAAGAGCTGTATCTTACTAACAACCATTTTCTCCTGCCTTCCTAACTCCACTTATCTTCTCTCTATTCATTTCTTTTATTGACTTCCTTTTTTCTAGGTAGTCCCTCATCTTCGTTTCATTCTACTGCCTACATTAAGTCAGCATCCTGTATATACAGTTTAGTACACACCCTTATCTGAACTCTGTGCCAGTCTGGCGAGTACTTCCCTGTTATGATTCTATTCAACTTCAACATTTATATGCATAACACAAGCGAAGGATACCAAAGTCCCCTTATCAATATGGCGAAGGGGGGAGAGTCATCTCATCCTGCTAACTGCTGCTCTGCAGCTGGTTGAACATCTGTCCCCGGGTACAGTCTACCACTCCTGTCTGTGGCGTTCTTGACTCGCCTCCATCCTCCACTCCGGGCTTCTAGCAGGGTCCGATTGAGAAATGTTTCCAAACGGCCTCCCATATCGATCCCCGTCTCCTCCTGTTCCTTGTAGTGACTGGAGTAAGTCCTCTGCTGCAGATGGGTCATGGTAGGTTGTCACCGAGCCATCTCTGTGTGTTACCCTCAGGGTAGCCGGATATTGTAATTGGAATTTGATTTGCTTCTTATACAGCGCTGAGCAGATATGGCTAAATTCTCTCCGCTTTTTTGCAACTAATGAAGAATAGTCCGCAAATAGCAATATTGTATGCCCTCTTATTTTCAGAGGTCCTTTCCTGGATCTGAATGCTCATAGTATCAGTTCTTTGTCACAAAAGTCAAGGTACCTCATGATAACTTGGTGGGGTCTAGGTGCAGCACCCCGGGGTCCTTGCTCCTGCTGCCGCTGCAGGTCTGTAGCTGGACCAACTCGGTGAGCTCTTTCCACTTTGTGCCTTCCTTCCACGCCGAGAGCCATTGGCACTTCCCTCTCACAGATGTCCTTGAGGGCTCGTGGGTAAACACTTTCTGGTAGGCCCAGTAGCCGCAAATTATTTCGTCTGGATCGGTTTTCCAGATCCTCCAGACGATCTTTTAGTATAATGTTCTGCTTATATACTTCCTGTAGTCGCTGGTTAGATTTAGCTAGCTTGTTCTACCTCATCAAAGTGTGCATCATGTTGTGCTACTGCGTCATGGAGCTGTTGCAAAGACAATAATAAGGTCTTTGATAGGGTCTCCCTTATATCTGGAGCCAAATGCTCGGCCACCTCAATAGCTAGCGTTTTATAGTCTATCTTGGATGGCTCAGTGAGCTCTACTAATGTAGAGAGTTCTGGCATGTCCCTATCTTTTCCTCTGACAGGAGAGGCAGGGCGGGAGTCCTCCATTTTTCTTAACATGCTGTCTACGGCCACACCTTTGCTGCTCAGTATCTTTCGGCTGCCAATCCGTAAGAAATACCAGTCCATGTACCGATGTGGCCGGGTTTGTAGGTGACCTGTTCTCACTCTGTGGGTCCCCTTTCTGGTGCTGTGTCATGAGTGGAGCCGGGTTAGCGAAGAGGGATGACCGGAGCTCATTCACTCCTTGTCCTGCATCCCAGCGCCTGTCACTTCCTGCCCTGTGAGAGATCTCAGAAGATCGGATAGACTTGCAGCACGTGAGTCTATCTGACAGGTCGTTCTGTGTTTACTTTCTGTTTGTTGTTGTGGGCTGGATCCCACCTCTCCAGAGGTTCTGCTCGTTAGCTGTTTAAGAGGCTCTATTTAAGTCCGCCTCTTACTGCTGACTTTGCGGTTGATATTTTCCTTCTGGAGTTCTATACTGGTTGATTGTGGATCCTTTACTTCCTGCTTGTCTCAAGCTGTCCTCCTGTTTTCTCCTTTGTGCGTGTGTTACTGCTAGGTCTCAGGGAGACGCTGGTCCCTTCACGGTGGAAGGTACCTGCTGTCTCATTCCCCTCTCCCTAAGTTAGGGTTTGCTACAGTGTCAGCAGGGCTTAGGTTCTAGCGTATAAGTTCGTTCATCATCAGGACTTGCTCATACTGTCAGCAGTCAGGGAGAGGCTCAGGGATTGTTAGGAGGTTACCATTCTCTCCTCCCTAACTTTAGGGCCTTGTCTGTTTACCCGTTGTTGTTTGTTTACTTGGTGTTCCTCTTATCCCCACTTGCCGTGATATTATCAAACGCCCCTACCGTCATTATTTTCCTTGCTTTGTGCAGATATGGATACTGTTAAAGCACTGGTGGATCACATGCAGGGATTATCTTTGGAGGTAGCTGACCTCCGTAATTCAGTTGCACAGTTTCAGAATTCTCAGGCATCAGGTTCTGTCAGTGGGAACCAGGTCAGCCTTGAACCTAAAGTCGCCCTCCCAGATAGGTTTTCTGTGGGGAGTGATAACTTTGTTCATTTCAGAGACTCTTGTAAACTGTATTTTCGACTGTGTCCGCTCTCCTCTGGGGACGAAAATCCAAGAGTGGGGATTAATATTTCTCTGCTGAAAGGTGATGCTCAGTCCTGGGCCTTTTCTCTACCGATCGGTTACCAATCCCTCCGATCGGTGGATGAATTTTTCAGAACCCTGGGCCTTATTTATGATGACCCAGATAGGGTTTTGTTGGCCGAATCTAAGCTGCATAGTTTGAGTCAGGGAGAACGTTCTGCAGAGTCATATTTAAAAGATGGGCGACTGATTCGGAGTGGATTGACCCAGCACTCCGTAGTCAATTCTGTCAAGGGCTGTCTGAGAGACTAAAAGACGCCCTTGCATTCCACAAAAACCCTGATTCTTTGGAGGCGGCTATGTCCCTGGCCATACGAATTGATAGACGCCTGAGAGAGAGGTGCAAGGTTCCCCTCACTCGGGATGCACTACCATATGGGGAAACAGCCTCTTATGCCCCGCGGGGTACAGAGACACTCGAGCTTGTGTCTGGTGATGAGCCTATGCAATTGGGACAGGTCTCTTCATGCTCTGGTAATAGGAACTTCAGAGTTCAGAGAAGACTTTGTTTCTTCTGTGGTAAAGAAGGACATTTTAGTAGCGTATGTCCTTATATTAAATCTAATGGCTCTAGTTCTCTTACTCTTTGCAGTGTGGGTGGGGAGTTGGAGAAGGTATTTTAGTCTTTTACCGGTAGTACCCGATTTCTCCTGCCTGCCATGATGGCGCTAGACTCCGAAAATATTGAAGTTGAAGTATTTGTTGACAGTGGGGCAGGGGTTAACCTTGTGGCCTATCAGTTCGTTTTGAGTCATGGTTTTAAAACAAGCGCATTAAACAAGGGAATATCTGTGTTTGCTATTGATTCCGCCGCTCTCTCGCAAAAGTGTCTGACTCATATGGTGCATGATATTTATTTGAGGGTGGGTGATTCCCATGTTGAGTCCATTTCTTGTTTTGTACTGAAGGGTTTGCCTGCTCCTCTAGTGCTAGGTTTACCATGGTTGACCAAACATAATCCTACTATAGATTGGCAAGCAAGACAGATCAGTAATTGGAGTGATTTCTGTATCGACAACTGTCTTGGCACGTCACTTCCTGTGGTATCCACTAAGGTGTTACCCCCGTTTCTTTCTGATTTTTCTGATGTATTCTCTGAGGGTGGAGATCAGGAGTTACCCCCTCACGAGAGTATGATTGTCCTGTCAACCTTGTTCCTGGAGCTAAGTTGCCAAAATCTCGGTTGTATAATCTTTCCCAACCCGAAAGAGTAGCTATGCGAGAGTATATTACCGAGAGTTTGGCAAACGGACATATTAGACCATCTAAGTCACCAGCGGCTGCCGGCTTATTTTTTGTTAAAAAAGATGGGGCCCTTAGACCGTGTTTAGACTTCCGGGAGCTAAGGCTACATTCACACTTGCGTTTGGTGTGCATCCGTCATGGATCTGCACAGACGGATCCATTCAAATAATAAAACTGTCTGCATCCGTTCAGAACGGATCAGTTTGTATTATCTGTAACATAGCCAAGACTGCTTGAACACCACCGAAAGTCAATGGAAGACAGATCCGTTTTCTATTGTGCTAGATTGTGTCATAGAAAACTACCCATCCTCATTGACTTACATTGTGTGCAAGGATGGATCCGTTTGGCTCAGTTTCGTCAGACGGACGCAAGCAGCAGTTTGGTGTCAGCCTCCAAAGCGGAATGGAGACGGAACGGAGGCAAATTGATGCATTCTGAGCGGATCCTTTCCATTCAGAATGCATTAGGGCAAAACTGATCCGTTTTGAACCGCTTGTGAGAGCACTGAACGTATCTCACAAACGGAAAGCCAAAACGCCAGTGTGGAAGTAGCCTTAATCATATCACTGTCCGTGATCCTTATCCCCTTCCCTTGATCCCGGATTTATTAGATCAGATTGTCGGAGCCAAGGTGTTTTCCAAGTTGGATTTAAGAGGGTCTTATAATCTGATAAGAATCAGGGAAGGGGACGAATGGAAGACAGCCTTTAATACCCCTGAGGGCCACTTCGAGAACTTGGTCATGTCCGTTGGGCTGACTAATGCCCCAGTGGTCTTTCAGCACTTTATTAATGAAATTTTTCATCATTTGGTGTCGAGGTTTGTTGTTATTTACCTCGATGACATACTAATTTACTCGCCCGATATGGAAACTCATCAGGATCATTTAAGACAAGTATTACTGATCCTCCAGGAGAATAAGTTATATGCGAAGTTATAAAAATGTGTGTTTGCTGTTCAGGAGCTGCAGTTCCTGGGTTACCTGCTTTCTTCCTCAGGTTTTCGTATGGATCCCGAAAAGGTCCATGCAGTATTGGACTGGGATCAACCTGAGAATCAGAAAGTGCTGATGCGGTTTTTGGGGTTTACTAATTACTACAGAAAATGTATCCTGAATTATTCTACTGTTGTCAAGTCTTTGACCGATATGACCAAGAAAGGTGTGGATTTCTCAGTCTGGTCTGGAGAGGCATTACATGCTTTTTCTGCAATAAAGAAATGTTTTGCTTCTTCAGCCTTTCATTGTGGAGGTTGACGCGTCAGAAGTGGGAGTCAGACCAGTTTTGTCGCAGGGTCCTTCTCCTGGCAAATGGCGCCCTTGTGCTTATATTTTTTTTAAAAACTCTCTTCTGACGAAAGAAATTATAATGTTGGTAATAGAGTTGCTGGCCATTAAATTGGTCTTTGAAGAATGGCGTCATTGGTTAGAAGGAGCGATTCATCTCATTACGGTAATTACTGATCATAAGAATCTGGCTTACCTGCAATCGGCGAAGCGTCTGAACCCAAGGCAGGCCAGATGGTCATTGTTTTTTACCAGTTAAAATTTTGTGGTCACTTATCGCCCTGTGGTCAAAAACATCAAGGCGGATGCTTTGTCGCGTAGCTTACCTGGGGGGGGGGGGGGAGATATGGAGGATCCTGCTCCGATTTTGGCTGATGGGGTGGTGGTTTTCGCCCTTTATCCCGAACTTGAGGCGGAGGTGTTGGAAGCTCAAGGTGAGGCGTCTGATTCCTGTCCTCCAGGGAGGTTGTTTGTTCCTTCTGAGCTTCGGCACAAGGTGTTCAAGGAACATCACGATACTGTCCTTGCGGGACACCCTGGGAGCATATCCACTGTGGATCTTATTTCCCGGAGATTCTGGTGGCCAGGTTTACGTAAAGGTGTGGAGGGTTATGTGGCAGCCTGTGAGACCTGTGCACGTGCCAAGGTGACTCATACTCGGCCTTCGGGATCTCTTCTCTTCGTCTATCCCATCCCGTCCCTGGATGCATTTGCCCATGGACTTCATCACTGATTTGCCTAGTTCCTCTGAGAAGATGGTGATTTTGGTGGTGGTGGACTGCTTCAGTAAGATGGCGCACTTTATACCATTATTAGGTTTGCCCAATGCCAAAACTCTCGCTCAAGTGTTTATTGAAAACATTGTGAAATTACACGGCAATCCCTCTGATGTGGTGTCTAATAGGGGGACGCAATTTGTTTCCAGGTTCTGGAGGACATTCTGTACTCGTCTGGGAGTTCAGTTGTCCTTCTCTTCGGCTTTCCACTCTCAGTCGAACGGACAAACTGAGCGCACTATCCAGAATCTGGAAACTTAATTTTTGACTTTGGCTGAGTTTGCCTTAAATAACCGTAGACAGGAGTCCACTGATAAGTCACCATTTTTTGGTGCATATGGGTTTCACCCTCAGTTTGGTGCCTTTTCTGGGACTGAGTCCTCTGGTATACCTGAAGAGGAAAGATTCTCTTCCTCATTGTCATCTATCTGGCCGAAGATTCAAATCAATTTAAAAAAGATGGGAGAAAGATATAAACGTATGGCTGACAAGAAACGTATGGCTGGTCCGGACCTATGCGTGGGTGATTTGGTGTGGTTGTCCACTAAGAACATTAAGTTGAAGATACTCTCTTGAAAGTTGGGCCCAAGATTTATTACAAGATCTCTGCCATTATTAATCCGGTTGTGTTTCGTCTCGAACTTCTGCAGGCTTGGAAGATCTATAATGTGTTTCACAGGTCTTTGTTGAAAAACTATGTGGAACCTGCTGAACCATCTACCTTGCCACCTACTCCTGTCTTGGTAGATGGTAATATGGAGTTTCAGATCTCCAGAATAATTAACTCCCGTATTCTTCGTGGTTCCCTTCAGTACCTAGTACATTGGAAGCGTTTACGGGCCAGAAGAAAGAATGTGGGTTCCGGCGACTGATGTCAGTGCTAGTCACCTTCTGAAGGCTTTTCACAGGGTGCACCCGGATAAGGTCGGTCCTGGGTTCCTGGAGGTCACCCGTAGAAGGGGGGTACTGTCACTGCCTGCCCTGTGAGAGATCTGAGAAGATCGGATAGACTTGTAGCACATGAGTCCATCTGATAAGTTGTTCTGTGTTTACTTTCTGTTTGTTGTTGTGGGCTGAATCCCACCTATCCACAGGTTCTGCTCGTTAGCTGTTTAACCCCTTCAGAACCCTGCCATTTTTCACCTTAAGGACCAGGCCATTTTTAGCAAATCTGACATGTGTCACTTTATGTGGTAATAACTTTAAAACGCTATTACTTATCCAGGCCATTCTGAGATTGTTTTCTCGTCACATATTGTACTTCAAGTCAAAGGTAAAATGGAGTAAAAAAAAATCTTTTTTATTTATAAAAAAAATACCAAATTTACAAAAAAAATTAAAAATGTCTACTTCATGTTTGGATCATTTTCAAAATTACATTTTATTTTTTGGGGACGTTAGAAGGCTTAGAAGTTTAGAAGCAAATCTTAAAAATTTTAAGAACATTTCCAAACCCCAATTTTTTCATGACCAGTTCAGTTATAAAGTCATTTTCTGAGGCTTACATATTAGAAACCACCCATAAATCACTCCATTTTAGAAACTACACCCCTAAAGCTATTCAAAACTGATTTTTACAAACTTTGTTAACTCTTTAGGTGCCTCACGAGAATTAAATGAAAATGGGAATGAAATTTCAAAATTTCACTTTTTTTAGCAGATTTTGAATTTGAATCTATATTTTCTGCAACACATCAAGGGTTAACAGCCAAACAAAGCCCAAAATCTATTACCCCGAATCTGGAGTTTACAGAAACACCCCATATGTTCTCAAAAACTGATGTATGGGAGCACAGCAGGCTTCAAAGTGGAAGGAGCACCATATGGCTTTTGGAGAGCGGATTTAGCTGGAATGGTAATTGGGAGCTATGTCACATATGAAGACACCCTGAGGTGGCCCTAGAGTTGAAACCCCCAAAAAGTGACCCCATTCCGGAACCTACACCCCTCAAGGAATATTTCAATGTGTGTAGTGAGAACTTTGACCCATCGGGCGTTTCACAGAATTAGGAAACGCTTGGCTGTGTAAATGAAAAATTAAATTTTTTTCCAGAAAAAGTTTCTTCAAAATGCACCCCACATTTTGTTCCCCATTTCCCCTCAAATACGCCAACACCCCATATGTGCTCAAAAAACAATGTATGGGCGCATGGCAGGGTTCAAAAGGGAAGTAGCGCCATAGGGCTTTTGGAGGACAGATTTTGCAGGATTGGCTTTTGGGAGCTATGTCACATATAAAGACACCCTGAGGTACCCCTAGAGTTGAAACCCCCCAAAAGTGACCCCATTCTGGAAACTACACTCCTCAAGGAACATTTCAAGATGTGTTTTGAGAACTTTGTCCTTAAAAGCGATTCATGGAATTGACTGTGAAAATGAAAAATTATGTTTTTTTCCAGAAAAATTGACATTAGGCCCAAATTTTTCACTTTCACAAGGGGGAACTGAAGAAAATGCACCCCCTAATTTATAACCCATTTTCTCCTGATTACAGCAATACCCCATATGTGCTTGTAGACTGCTATATGGGCGTACCACAGGGGTCAGAAGGAAAGGAGCACCAAATGGCTTCTAGAAGGCAGATTTCTCTGGAATAACTGACAGGCGCCATCTTGCAATTGAACACACCCTGAGGTGGCCCTAGAGTGGAAAACCCCCAAAATGTACCCCACATTTTGTTCCCCATTTGCCAACACCCCATATGTGCTCAAAAAATTATGTATGGCCGCACGGCAGGCTTCAGAGTGGAAGGAGCACCATATGGCGGTTAGGAGAGAGGATTTAGCTGGAATGGTAATTGGGAGCTATGTCGCATATGAAGACACCCTGATGTGGCCCTAGAATGGAAACCCCAAAAGTGACCCCATTCCGGACACTACACCCTTCAAGGAATATTTTAAGGTGTGTAGTGAGTACTTTGACCCATCAGGTGTTTCACAGAATTAGGAAACGCTTGGCTGTGAAAATAAAAAAAAAGACAATTTTTTCCAGAAAAAGTTGCTTTAGGCCTCTTTCACACTACAGTATGCTGAAGGCCTCATGCACACTGCCGTGTTTCACGGCCGTGTGCGGGCCGTGGAACCACGGCCTGGATCCCTCCTGAGAGCAGGAGCGCACGGCGTCACTGGTTGCTATGACGCTGTGCGCTCCCTGCTGCCGCCGCAATACAGTGATACACTGGTATCATCTATACCAGTGTATTACTGTACTGTGCCGGCAGCAGGGAGCGCACGGCGTCATAGCAACCAGTGACGCCGTGCGCTCCTGCTCTCAGGAGGGATCCAGGCCGCGGTTCCACGGCCCGCATACGGCCGTGAAACACGGCAGTGTGCATGAGGCCGAATTCAGTGTTTTGCGTTCCGTTTTTCACGGATCCGTTGTTCCGTTTTTTGCTTCCGTTGTGGTTCCGTTTCCGTTCCGTTGTTCCGTTCCGTTTTTCCGTATGGCATATACAGTATACAGTAATTACATAGAAAAAATTGGGCTGGGCATAACATTTTCAATAGATGGTTCCGCAAAAAACGGAACGGATACGGAAGACATACGGATGCATTTCCGTATGTGTTCCGTTTTTTTTGCGGACCCATTGACTTGAATGGAGCCACGGACCGTGATTTGCGGCCAAATATAGGACATGTTCTATCTTTTCAACGGAACGGAAAAACGGAAATACGGAAACGGAATGCATACGGAACACATTCCGTTTTTTTGCGGAACCATTGAAATGAATGGTTCCGTATACGGACCGTATACGGAACGCATAAAACGGACCGCAAAATGAAAAAAAAAACGGTAGTGTGAAAGAGGCCTTACCCCCACATTTTTCACTTTCACAAGGGGTAACAGGACAAAATGCAGCCCTAATTTTGTCCCCATTTCCCCCCAAATATGCCAACACCCCATATGCGCTAAAAAAAATTATGTATGGGCACATGGCAGGGTTCTAGAGTCAAACAGCTAAATATGGATTTTGCTGAACTGAATTGGCAGGCATGGATTTTAGCTGCCATGTTGCATTGAAAACATTTCCTAAGGTCCCCAGAAATAAAATAAAAAAACAAGAAGTTACCCCATTTCGGAAATAGCACGCCTGTACGAACATTTTAAGTGGTGGAAAGGGTACTTTTTAGCAAACAGCTAAATATGGATTTTGCTGACCTGAATTTGCAGGCATTACTTGAGAGAAGCATTTCAAAGCACACATTTGTAAAAATGAAAAATTACTAGCAGACCCCAATTTTTCACTTTCACAAGGGGTTCAAGGAGAAAATGCACCCCATAATGTGTTCCCCATATTCTCCCTATTAAGGAAACACCCCATATGTGCTTGTAACCTGCTGTATGGGCGCACAGCAGGTCTCTAGAGGCAAATTACAAAATTATGGATTTTGCAGGCCTAAATAAACAGACATAAATTTTAAAAACCCCAAGAAGTGACCCCATTTTGGAAAGTGGACCCCCGTACGAACATTTTAAGGGGTGGGAAGGGCACTTTTGACCTAACAGGTGTTTCATAGAAATGAATAATTAGTGGTTGGAGAAAAGTGGATATGAAAACTATGCGGACTAAATCAGTGGTATTAGGTGGGAAAATTACAGGGTACATCAAGGATGAAATAAATACTTCATGGATGAGTGGTAAAACACTCCTGCATGCACAGTCCAGGTTTTTCAGGACAGGTTTCGCAGTGGTAAATGGTGACTTTCCTTATCCCCCTTTTGAAACACACTGCATCTTTTTGGGGTCCTTCCCTTCCTTGCTGTCTGGGGGACTTGACCTGGAAAATGTTGCCCTGGTACAACATGGGCACCATGACTTCCTGGGGTGCTAGGACCCTCCTGATATTTACCACCCGACACTCCCCGCCCTGGCTTTGAAAAATTAGAGCCTTGATAACCACCTCTTGGAACTGGAGGAAAGTTCCTGTGTGGCCTGCAGATTGAAATAGCACATACGCCCTATACATTGCCACCTGTACAATGTATACGGCCAGCTTTTTGTACTACACTTTTGTTTTTCGTGTGGCACTGTAGGGCTTCAGAACTTGATCTGAAAGATCAACCCCTCCCATGTGCTTATTGCAGTCCAGAATGCAAACTGGTTTGGGGACAGTGGTAGTGGTACCTCGCACATGAGCAGGAGAGCTGGTATTTGTATGAACGGTGGTCAGTAAAAGGACATCCCTCTTGTACTAACCTGCCAGCATGTTCTCATTGCGGAGAGCCCTGCTTTCATCCATTCTCAGTGGTTGCCCTACCATGGATCTAGGGAGGCCTCTATGATTTTTGCACACTGTGCCACAAGCCACAGTACCTCTGGCAGTTAGCTACATGAATAGGGGTATGCTGGTATAATAGTTATCCACATAGAGGTGGTAACCCTTATCCAGCAGTGGGTGCAGCAAGTCCCACACAATCTTCCCACTAACTCCTAGGATGGGGGGGGGGGGGGGGCATTCTGCGGGTTCTATTCGGGAATCTTTCCTTTCATAAATGCGTGGGTGTACCCGGAGCTACTCTCACAAAGTTTGTACATTTTTATGCCATACCTTGCCCGTTTGCTAGGCAGGTACTGGTGGAATCTAACCCTCCCTTTGGAAAGTAACAGGGACTCATCTACACAGACATTTTTATCAGGGGTGTACACCTCAGCCAACTTGGTGTTAAAGTGGTCAAGGACGGGCCTAACCTTGAACAGACGGTAAAATATCGGGTCATTTTGGGGTGGCACTGTGTATTGTCGTTGTAGTGTAGGAATTTCCGAATTGACTCAAAACACTTCCAGGTCATGGTGTTACTATAAATTGGAGTCTGGTAGAAAATGTCTGAATTCCAATATTGTCTGACGTTTGGCTTCTTTACTACGCCCATATGCAGCACGAGTCCCCAAAGCGTCATCATCTCTGCTGCACTTACTGGGGTCCAATCTAGGGGTCTAGCATATGGCGATGTAGGGTTCTGAGCTATAAATTGTTGGGCGTACAAATTGGTTTGGGCTACCATTAAATTTACAAAATCTTCAGAGAAGAAGATTTAGAAAAAATCTTGTTCTGTGAAGCCTGCACTGTCTATCTGTATTCCGGAGATGCCCACAAAATACAGAATTTGGCGCTGATAATCGTCAGGGGGTGGGGTCCATATGGGGTCACTCTGGTGGGCTGCCTCCGCTGCTACCCTGGGGCACCTTCTAGAGGGTCCCTTATCAGCGGATGATGATGATGGTGAGGGGGTAGAGGAATAGAGGAAAGTGGCATCCTCTTCTCCCTCACTGGCCGACTCAGTATCAGAGGCAAGATAGGCGTATGCCTCTTCAGCTGACTAAGGCTACTGTCACACTGGCGTTTTGGCTTTCAGTTTGTGAGATCCGTTCAGGGCTCTCACAAGCGGTCCAAAACGGATCGGTTTTGCTCTAATGCATTCTGAATGGAAAAGGATCCGCTCAGAATGCATCAGTTTGCCTCCGTTCCGTCTCCATTCCGCTTTGGAGGCGGACACCAAAACACTGCTTGCGGCGTTTTGGTGTCCGTCTGACGAAACTGAGCCAAACGGATCCGTTCTGACACACAATGTAAGTCAATTGGGAGGGATCCATTTTCTATAACACAATCTGGCACAACAGAAAACGGATCCGTCCTCCTTTGACTTTCAATAGTGTTCAAGACGGATCCGTCTTGGCTATGTTAAAGATAATACAAACGGATCCGTTCTGAACGGATGCATGCGGTTGTATTATCTGAACGGATCCGTCTGTGCAGATCCATGACGGATCCGCACCAAACGCGAGTGTGAAAGTAGCCTAAACTCGTTGGGACGGACAGGCCATTTTTATTTTATTGGGGTGTTTTGTGTGAAATGTGTAAAACTTTAGTATGGGGTGTGTATGTAGTGTTTTCACACGTGACGGGGCTTGTAATAAATTTGAAATTGGTGCTCAGGGCTGCAGAACGCACGCAAGCGGACGTTTGGTGCGTTCAGGCAGACACTGCAGTATAAAAATTTACTGCAGATACAAAAAAAGAACACCAGCTAAAAATGTACTTATATATATATGATTCTAACTATTACTTCTTAAAAAAAAAAGAAAAAAAAAAGGTGACAAATGAAAAAAATATATATCTGCGCAAAAAAAAAAGAGCCCAGGTGCTGAGCAGTGAAGTACGGACTGATCAGCACTTGGCGTTCACAGCTCGCACACAGAAAAAGTGGTGCAGAGCAGGAAAAAAAAAATTATTAAAAAGTGACAAAAAAATTCTAAATGTATTCGCCGCAGGCAAAATCGGATGGAAGCGGTGGGGGAAGAGGGGGGAGTAGGGATAGGGACAGGGATTAGGGCTTGGGAAGGGGGGTGGATTAGGGATCTGGATGTGCCAGATCTCCTCCTTCTTCTATACAGAAGCAGTAAAGGCAGTGAAAGCTGTGGTAGAACCACAAATCCCAGCAGATCGAGCACAGAACCTCTTAGCATGCAGTCACCAGCTAGAATGGCTGCATGCAGGGAGGTTCTGCCCTTTCCTGTGCAGCTGTAGCGCTGCCATTGGCTGGAGCGTTGTTCCAGCCAATCGCAGCGCTGGCAGGGGACCCAAAACACTGGTGTCCCCTGTCTCACCTCGGAGGTGACCGGTGCTGACCAGTTCAGCACCGGCCACCTCCCCCTGACCCAAATACCCCACCGTAGCTTACATGTGCTTCCGGCGCTGCGATGTGCAGTGTTCATTGATCGGCCAATCGCAACGCACGGAGATGCAGGGGGGCCAAAATAGCCGATGCTGCCCTTACCCAGCATGGCTTCCTTTCACCCAGACCCCAGTGGACCTCGCACTGTATGACGCTGGTCCTTGGGTCACATCCGGTAGCGCCGTACATGTCCTCTACGGGTTAAGAGGCTCTATTTAAGTCTGCCTCTTACTGTTAACTTTGCAGTTGATATTTTCCTTCTGGAGTTCTATACTGGTTGTTTGTGGATCCTCTACAATCCCGCTCGTCTCAAGCTAACTCCTCCTGTTTTCTCCTTTGTGCGTGTGTTGCTGCTAGGTCTCAGGGAGACGCTGGTCCCTCCACGGTGGAAGGTTCTGACTGTCTCATTCCCCTCTCCCTAAGTTAGGGTTTGCTACAGTGTCAGCAGGGCTTAGGTTCCAGCGTATTAGTTTGTTCACCATCAGGACTTGCTAATACTGTCAGCAGTCAGGGAGAGGCTCAGGGATTGTTAGGAGGTTACCATTCCCTCCTCCCTAGCTTTGGGGCCTAGTCTATTTACCTGTTGTTGTTTGTTTACTTGGTGTTTCTCTTATCCCCACTTGCCGTGACAGCTCCGGAACCTGAAGTCTCTTAAGCCACATTCGTATCAGTAGGATAAGAACAGAGCTATGAGTGTTTAGGAGGTCAGAGAGCAGAGATAAGGAGTCCTTCTGCTCCTGGTCTGATGGAAAAAAACTGAAAATCCAAAGGGTACTACTAGAGCATGTCAGCTCTGTACAGAAAAAACTGATGCCATATTTTTAATAAAGACAAATTTAAAAAAATATTTTAGCTCAAAATGAATACAATGCAATAAAAGGATTGTCAAGAAAAGGCTATTCAAGAATTTGAGATTTGGAATGGAATGCTTCCGTGGGCTTTCCGTTGGTGTTCTTTTTTTTGCAGTGCGGACGGATCACGGACCCATTCAAGTTGAATGGGTCTGGATCCGTCTGTGGCAGGCACAGAGATGTTGCCCGTGCATTGGGGACCGCAATGCATAGAACAGCCGTGTGCATGAGTCCTAAAGTAAATTTTGCATTTCATTTGGAAATCATGGTCCCAGGGTCTGGAGGAAGAGTGGCGAGGTACGCAATCCAAGTTAAATGAAGTCCAGTGTGAAGTTTCCAGAGTCAATGATGGTTTGAGGAGCCATGTCATCTGCTGGTGTTGGTCCACTGTCTTATATCAAGTCCAAAGTCAGTGCAGCCGTCTGCCAGATGAAAAAAGAATGAGATTCCTCAGTGGTTGATACCTTTTAATGACTGACTGAGATGATGACAAAATTGCAAGATTTCGAGCAGATGAGCTAAGGGCCAATATGAAAGCAACCTGGGCAGTCCCACAGGCTGATCGCCTCCATGCCATGCTGCATTGATGCAGTAATTCATACAGAAGAAGCCCCGGCCAAGTACTGAATGCATATACTGTACATACGTTTCAGTAGGCCAACATTTCTGTATAAAAAAAATTATATTTTTTTAATTGGTCTTATATAATATTCTAGTTCTCTGAGATCCTGACTTTTAGGGTTTCATTAGCTGTAAGCAGGGCCGGACTAGGACAAAAAATAGGCCCGGGCATTTTTGACTGAGCAGCCCAATCACATGACCCCAACAGGCCCCACCCCCTTCTAGTCTAGGGGCGGAGCTAAAACCGGAAGCACAATTGAGGGGCAGGGCCAGCCACCAGTAAGATAGGAAGGCTTCAGCCAACACACAAGCGTGGTCCGTGCCCGGTAAATGGAATAGCGGCCGTGCCCGGGAATAGCGGCCGTGCCCGGCCAAACACAATCAGGCTGACCAGGGGTCAAGTCCTGGGAAAAAAAAGTGTGGAAACTCACCCAAGTGCCTCCGCGTGATGTCACAGCGCGCAGCGTTCACAAAGGGCAGGGGGGGGTCGGCTGGAGCAAGCAAGTACTGTATTTTTTGCCCTATTAGACGCACCGGCCCATAAGACGCACCTAGGTTTTAGAGGGGGACAATAAGAAAAAAATATTTTTCATTACAACTTAGGTCAGACCACCAATCAGACCCCCAATGTTAATCAGACCTCAGCTAACAGCCCCAATAAGATCCCCAATGTTAATAAGACCCCAATAAGACCTAAGATCAGACCCCAATATGAATGACCCCCAATCAGACCTCAGATAACAGCCCCATGCTTCATAGCAGCCCCCCAGTAGCCTCATAGCAGCCCCCAGTGCCTCTCCATCAGACCCCTGTGCCTCTCATCAGCCCCCCTGTGCCTCTCATCAGCCCCCCTGTGCCTCTCATCAGCCCTCAGTCAGTGCCTCTCATCAGCCCCCCAGTGCATCTTATAAGCCCCCCAGTGCCTCTCATCAGCCCCCCCCCAGTGAGTGCCTCTCATCAGCCCCACTGTGCCTCTCCTCATCAGCCCCCCAGTGCCTCTCATCAGCCCCCCAGTCACAGTAGCCTCTCATCGGCCCACTGCCCATAATATATGAAAAAAAACACTTACCTCTCCTGCTCCTGGACGCTATGGCCAGTCCGGCCCTGGCTGTAAGCCATAATCCTCAACATTGAAAAAAGAAATAAACGCTTGAAATAGATCAGTCTGTGTGTAATGAATCTATAGACTATATTAGTTTCACTTTTTGAATTGAATTACTGAAATAAATTAACCTTTCGATGATATTCTAATTTATTGAGATGTACCTGTAGCTTCCCTGAAACCCCTAGAACAGTGATGGCTAACCTTGGCACTCCAGCTGTGGTAAAACTACAACTCCCAAGATGCCCCCCTTGCTTGGCTGCTCTCAGAACTCTATAGAAATAAATGGAGCATGCTGAGAGTCGTAGTTTCACCACAGCTGGAGTGCCAAGGTTAGCCATCACTGCCCTAGAATTAGAAAAGACTAACTCTAGGGCTAGACGGTGACATGAAGTCTCACAACATAAGACTGCACCACTACGTCACATTGAAACCCCATGATTGTTGGCAGAAATCCAGACCTGTTGGCTTTTTGTGCAACCACATCCACTATCACCATGTAGCATCAGCCCGAGGGTGGTTTCAGAGATAGTGCTTCATCTTTTGGAAAATGCCAAATTTATTTAAGGCGTTTTTTTTCCAGGGGTTTTCTTCTGCATTCCTGCAGGCAGGTGCTAGCTGTAGTCAATACAGAAATTAAAAAGGCACTACATTTTTATAGTTTTTCTCTTCATTTTTAAAGGGGTTCTCCGAGCTTAACCTTTTTTTTTGGGATTAAAAGCTAACCTGTGGAGGAAAGATTATTGAGCACATACTTACCTTCCACAGCGCAGCCGGTTCCAAGATCCACCATCCGGTCACGTGACTGCTCCTGTCGGGCTTTCTTATCTTCCGGTGAGTCTCCATCTTCTTCTCTTCCTTTATTGTGCAGGAGACGGATCATCATGAATGACGTCACCGCCTCCTGCAAAAGAAAGCTTCGCCCGGCCGTCTTCACCTACAACGCAAGCGCACTATGCTGAATTTTGCGCATGCGTGGGACTGCCAGCCGCTCTCTGCAGTGTACAGGCTTCTATGTGAAGCCTATACTGACTCCTGCACAGCGCAATGTAAGCGCTGTGCAGGAGTGACAGCATAGCGATCAGCCACAGAGGCTGATCGCTATGCTGTGCATGTCCCAGGGGGCACTTTGGATGGCAAACAGGGGGCCCAAGGGGTTCGTTGAGCGAAGTGCGCATGCGCATCAGGCCGGCGCATGCACACTTTGCTCAATGAAGCCGCTGCCAGGAGTCCGCGGCGCATCAGGCTGAGCCTAGTGCGCAAGCGCAGGATCTGGCAGAGGGACGGGTGGATTGAGGAGGCGGCGCTGAGGTGAGGAAGGCGGCGCTGGGCACCAGACGGCGAGGGGTGCAGGCGGGCATCCTGGATTAACGCAAAACCCCTTGGGCACCTTAGGTAGGTGAGTGACAGCTTATAAAAACCTGTTTTTTGGGCTAATAGAGCCACAAGCAGGTTTAATAAGGACAGTTTAGGATTCATGTGATTAGCACCGACATGGCCATATGTTTAGCTTATAGGGCACAAATCTGATGACAGAATCCCTTTAACTACAGCATGATCTGGATATGAGATTTCTCTTCTCTATATGACTGGAAGCCTTAACCCCTTCCTGCTTAGTGCTATAATAGTATGTCACAGGGATGGCACCCTGCTCTTACTGCCAAAATTGAAGATTACTCAGATCCCAGAAGTTTAACCTCTTCAGGTGCCACTGTTAATAGCAACTGCAGCATCTGAGAGCTTACTTGGAGGAAGGGAGCAAGCTCATTGTTTTCTCTTGATACAGGAGTATTACAGGGTGTAGTACAAGCAAGACTGCAGGTTCAAGTCCCCTAAAAAGGTGAATAAAGTTTTTATAATTACATTAAAAAGTAAAATAAAAACCCTATTTCTATATTCTAGCAGAATGACCCGGCTTTGCAAGGGTCTATTTCATTTGTTGTTTGAGTGTGATGTTAAAAGACATCCACAGTTCCCCCATAGTGCCCCATCCACAGTGCCCCATCCATAGTGAGATCCACAGCGCCCCCATAACAGTGACCTCCACAGTGCCCCCCATAACAGTGACCTCCACAGTGCTCCCATAACAGTGACCTCCACAGCGCTCCCATAACAGTGACCTCCACAGCGCTCCCATAACAGTGACCTCCACAGTGCTCCCATAACAGTGACCTCCACAGTGCTCCCATAACAGTGACCTCCACAGTGCTCCCATAACAGTGACCTCCACAGTGCCCCATAACAGTGACCTCCACAGTGCCACCATAACAGTGACCTCCACAGTGCCCCATAACAGTGACCTCCACAGTGCCACCATAACAGTGACCTCCACAGTGCTCCCATAACAGTGACCTCCACAGTGCTCCCATAACAGTGACCTCCACAGCGCCCCATAACAGTGACCTCCAGTGCTCCATAACATGACCCTCCAGTGCCACCATAACAGTGACCTCCACAGTGCCCCCATAACAGTGACCTCCACAGTGCCACCATAACAGTGACATCCTCAGTGCTCCCATAATAGTGACCTCCTCAGTGCCCCCATAACAGTGACCTCCACAGTGCTCCCATAACAGTGACCTCCTCAGTGCCCCCATAACAGTGACCTCCACAGTGCTCCCATAACAGTGACCTCCACAGTGCTCCCATAACAGTGACCTCCTCAGTGCCCCCCATAACAGTGACCTCCACAGTGCTCCCATAACAGTGACCTCCTCAGTGCCCCCATAACAGTGACTCCTCAGTGCCCCCATAACAGTGACCTCCACAGCCCCATAACAGTGACCTCCACGCGCTCCCAATAACAGA